>NC_044499.1:43098314-43303314 GCF_902362185.1 Chanos chanos | reverse complement strand
TTACAATTCAAAGAGAAACACACTTTCTCTCAGTGTCCTCTCTGAACTTGTATTAATGCTACTTCATTTCATGCCTTTGAGTTCCAGAGGCATAATTAAGACAGGAAACTGGAATTTAATACCACCATGTAGTGAAGAAATACCTGTAGGTTACCCTAGATATTACAGGATATCTTTGTCTCCATTAATATTCATGCTGCTTGTTGCTAAGCTAACAGCCAGACTGTTAAGCTAATATTGACTGTTGTGCTCGTACATAGCATTTACTGCATGACTTGCCCAGTGCACAGTTGCTATGATTCAAAACAGTGACAATTTACATCTTTCACTCCTATAGGATGAAAAACTAATAATTTAACAAAAAGATAATTCCTGAGTTTTGATACAGAATTGAACGTGTTTTTTATTTATTGTGTCAAACACCTTATTTAAATCCAAAAATACATTCCTTAGAGACTACTAACACTAAATACTAAACTGTTGCGCAATTTTGGGTCTTGCTATGGCTTCCTGCTTAACTAAAACTCCCACTACAATCTGAAACTAGCAAACCCTTGGCAGTACAAGAGGAAAATATTAGCTAATGGTTGATTTGCCATGCACCAGCTACCTCTAATGCCACTGATGATTAGCCATTTCTTTCCAGTGCTTTTCATCAATACAGTCGCTATGTTTGAGTTTAATATTACAATATAAATCCATTAAAAAGTCTGACATGCAATACTTCCTAGATGAAAGTATGTCACTGAGTCAGTACCGACCTACTCTGAAAAAACATTAAGAACATGTAATGCACATGTTCAGACAGTGGGGACTGAACTGACTGATGAGAAGACAACAATAGATAAATTTTACTGTTTGAAGTGTTCAGTCACATCAGATTTCAAGCCATTTGGAAAAACTGAAGTTGCTAGAAAATAGCTTAACAAGTTAAAAAAAAAACAAAAAAAAAAAACAGATAGGGTAAACAAACAGTTAGACTTCAAAGCATGTTTGGTTTACATGCTGACATTTACAAAGTGTCTCTCGGTGGCGCCCAATAGATAGAAAAAGAACAAGTTTTAATTAAACACTTTAATTAATTAGCGATCTGACAGTTCGTCTCAGAGTGGTTTCCTCACTCACTACTGATCAATCATTCTGAGCTGTGCATTTGACTTTCTATCCTAATTTACGTTCAACTATTACCCATTGATGAGAGGCATAACTACATATTTAAAAAGACTTATGAGAACAGTATATTCAAAGATGCACACTGGCATGAATTCAGACTATTCAGTCTTGTTTGTTAATGGTGCATCGGGACAGAATCAAACCCATCAGACCTCACTGGAATGCTGTGGAGGCCACAGATGTTAAGACTCATCTGGAGTTGATTACGAACAAAATATTAACCAGTTGTAACATGATTGAATGAGGAAAATATCACAGCAGATTGTTATGAATTCCAGCGTTGTATCCTGGGGAAATTCAAAAGTTTGGAGAGGTTAAGATCTTGTTTTTTTAACGGCACAGACAAACAATCAGTTTAAAATGACAAAGGAACATAATACTGCCCGGTTCTGAATAGACAGCAGACCTAGTTCACCGTTCCCTGGTCAAAAGACAGGAAGTTCTGTGTTTGCCACAGGATGAGACCAGCATGAATGTTTGATGTGCAAAAACGCACAAACACTGGATACCAAAAACACCGCGCTGATGTCTCTGTTTAAAAACAGTGCCTCCTGTCGTGCTCGACATTCCACCTTACTTTTGGCGAGTTGAATGTTCACGGCTGGTTTGAAAAATATCGAATTTTTGTCATCTTGAAAAATGACGGTGCTGTGGAACCCATGGATTGACTTGGAAAATCACGTGTCTGTGTAACAACCTTGTTCGATAATTTAACATCATTTTGGCAGGTGATAACCATGAGATGTCCTTGTGTAGCTCTGGACCGAAAACAGCTTATGACAAATGTCATTTAAAAGGGAGTCTAATGAATTTCAAACAATGTTTCAAACAATGACAGTCTGTTTGTGTAACCGTGTCTGTTTTTATCAAGTCTAGAAGTTAGAGCTTTTGAAAGAAACATCCATCAGGATGCATGTCATGCTGTACTTAACCCAGTAAGCTAAAACAAAGAAAAAAAGGATGAAGTACGAGAGAGAGAGAGAGAGAGAGAGAGAGAATATGAACTTTTTTTATTTAATGTTTTATAGTTTGGAAAAACTGATGCTTCTTCCTAGCCTATTTGGTCTGACTCCATCGTAATTTATTGACACTCTTAGGATCATAGAATTTTCAGTGATCAGAATGACTCAATTAAATTCTCAGCCAAGGCACCGAATAGACATATATAAAAGCACAATAGAGCAATGGTTGTGTGATGGCAGCGCTGGGTCTGACTCAAACAGTTTGGCGTTAAAATGGTTTGACTCTCTTTGTTCTCTCTCCCTCTCTCTTTTCTCTCTTTCTCTGTATCTCTCTCTACCTCCAGAAGTTAGGCACATTTCCATTGACTTGGCTGTGTTGACTGGAAAGACAGATTATATGCAAGCTCCACTAAAAAACTTTCTCCATTTACTCAGTCTCTACTCAATCATACACAGTCTCTGGAACAATGAGAAACATTGACAAAGATCCATTTATTGGTGAGTGACGATGAATGACTCATTCTAATGTATGTCCACATGAAGAAAAGGAGTGTCTCATTCAGAATCCTACAAGGACATGTTGGTTTCAAATAGGGACATTTAATTTAACTACTGTACAGAGTTCAATGCCACAGTTGCAGATGCTGAAGGTACTACCTATCAATCCATTTCCAAGTCATGACTGAAGCTCCGCTGTAATTAAAATGGACAAGAACAGGCAGAGTTCTGTGATGCAACCTATAATAACAGGGAGGTTTACAGTTACTGTAATGATTAGCCCAGCTGGCAGAGCGGACAAACGGGAACTGTTATTTTTATAACGAGATAAAGTTTCATGCCTCATAATAGTGGTGGCATAACTTTTGAACTGCATTCAACAGTTCAGTTTATCTGTATACTTTGTTTCAATTGGTCTATTGAACAGCCTTTGCTTATACAAGCCCTAGTCAATTAATTCATTGTACCATGAATCTAAAATATAATGTGTTTCTTGTTTGTTTGTTTCCTCTAGGTGCTAACTGAATAGGACAAATACCCTACATAGTAACATATTCACAGTATTTCAGAATTCTTCTGAGAAATGGCCTCAACCTCACCATATCAGTGGGCACCAGATAAGGTCAACCACAAACAAACAGCATAGCACTTGGACCTGACGAGGGAAGCCTCAGGCCAAACTATACGATCGTGAGGCCCCCTTTCTCTCCCTGGATGTATACATCAAGGAGGCAGCTGCTGATAAGGCCCTGGAAGCCATTTTGACAACATAGCCGGTGGCAAAAGAACTGTTGTGAGACGGCGGACAGCGTCATACTAAAGATGACTTACTTTACATTTATTGAGAGGAGGGAGGTTACTGCTGCTCACGGGCCCCAGGTTTTTTAATCTTCTTGACAGGAGTGGGCACAGATTTTTGACTCAAAACAACAATCTGGGTTCGTGAATGTCAAAAAAAAACAATAAAACCCTAAGAGTATGGTATGGTTTTTAAGTAATAATTCTTAAAACCACATTAGCGTCACTTGTGGCTGTACAAAATGTTCCCCTTATCTTTCTTTCTTTATCTCTCTCTTTCTCACTCTCTCTTTTACTAGATGACACTGGGGATGTCTCATTAAACAAACCAATCATCATAAAAATATAGATCTGTGATTTTTATAATCTGGGGGTTGGAGTAAACACTGCACACTCTCTGTTTGGAATTCTAATAACAGTGAACACTGTTATTGTAAGAGAAACCAAATGTACCTCCCTGGCCTGGTATGTGTTGTTGTTGTTGGAATAGCAATACTAGGTCTCGTGGTTCTGATCTGAGATCTGTGATGACACTCAAGTGGTGTTATTATAGAGCGAGTCTGATGTTGGGTGCACTAGCATTGTTTGAGACAGAGAATAGCTTGGAAGCAGTATATCAGTGATAGGATGAATGGTATTTCATTTATGTCCACTACTTGAGAATATCCATCTTGTGAATATCTCTTGTGAAGAGGCTTCTTGGTGCTATTAACTTCAATGTGCCTACCTAATACTGAGTGTACAGCCAACAAGTATGGATATCAACACTCATTTAAAGAGGATATGGTAAATATTTATATAGTTATTTTATTCTAATGATAGTTCAGTTTTACACCACAGCACGTAGCTCAGTGTTTTGTTCATGTAATTTACATACAATTTCATAGCACAGCAGTCACAACCAAATAGTTCATACTTTTAAAGAGGGGGAAATGTGTTTGAATTCTGTCTGTTAAAAGCACATTAGTCCCATGGGACAAACAGGCACCACAATGTCTTGGTATGCACCGACTGGCAAAGATATGCTACATCTAAAGCAATTCAATTTAGTCTGCTCTGTTTCAATGCTGTGTATTTACTGTTGTGACATATAGGTTCATCTCTCCAGTGACTGATGAGCTGCTGTAAGTATATTTTAGGAATCAAAAGTACCAGAATACCCAGTAAGCCCCATCTTCACATTGCCATAGCCGTTAATAAAAAAACAAAACTATTCAGTCTATGTGGTCTTGTCCCCAAATAGGCCAGAGGTACAATCCTTATGAGGTAAAATACAAAGGAAACAGAAAATGTTCAAAACAATGTGTTAAAATGAATAAATTGTTTTTTTCCCCCACTGATTCAATCAGACGTTGTCATACTACAATCCAGGGGAACATTTTTTGCCGAATAGTTTGAGCTGGTGTCAGTTCAGTGAACTTCAGAGGAACATGTGTCGACAAACAACAGAGACTTCACCGCCCCACTCAGTTCAGCATCCCGGCTAAACAAACCCCCAGATGAAGTGCAAGTGTACAAACGCACAAGCCAGGCTCAAATGCTGAGAACTTTACCCTAGACTGCCTGTTGGAAATTTACTGCAACTCACCCTTAGGAAGATGAACTGCAGTTAAAGCCAACAGAGTAAAATTGTGGGTAAACACATGCTAAAATACTGCGAGTATATCTCCATTTCTTAGAAACACGATTACTCCAGGTTGTGGCACGCCTCTAAAAGACAGGAGCGTCAAGCTTTTGACCTGACATACAAGTTTGTCATATCCAGTGAGAATATCGTAAAATGAGCATTAAATAAGCTATCAATATATGAACTGAACTGCTGGGATTTTTAATCTTACAGCACTGGAGAAAAAAAAAAAACCATGAGAAATAAACGTGCTTTTTTCCAAGGCACCGAAGACCTTTGTGTGTCATGGCTTATTTCACTCTTTTCCTCGCTCTCTGTTCTGCGTGTGCCATATTCTGGTTCAGCCCTGAGTGAGAATGTGTTGCTGGGTAACTATCCCTCCTAAAGGCATAACAATCCCATATTGTTCTCACCAGAGACTCCAACAGGGTACAAGTCTGCAATTCTACAGGCAAAACAAACAGCATTATTACCACTGCCCATTTGTGCCCAACCTTTAAAATACACGAACAAATATAAGCATAGGAGTTAGATTATAAGAGTAATCCTTAAATTTTTTAAAAATATTTCTGTGGAAAGAGGGCTAGGTCAATGTGGCTTACATGTTTGTTTTGGCTTTAGAAATGCACCGGGTTCTGATTTTTGAGGGCCATTTCCCATTAGCTTATCAAAGAGTTCTTTTGGTTATGGTTTCCAACAATAAAACTCAGTCACGGTCATAAGCAAAGAAGGTCTTTAACACCAGCAGAGAGCAGTGAAGCTGAGGTCCTGTAAGGGAGTTGGTTGGGTCTGCCTACGACAGCTTCCTCAGTTCACTGATAATCCTGCAGTACAGCTGGCATCTCTTTATGCTTTACTGCTGTGGGGAGCTGAGGACAAAGGCATAAGCTAATTGGAATTTCAGAACTCAGGGGAGAGAATTTCTATTGCTGAGGTGACAGTTGGTTCAACAAACTCTATCCCTGTTTTGATGGGAGATGTGTGCATCTGTTACACACAGATCATCTTGTATGTGAGTGTGTGTATGTGTGTTGCGTGTGTTTGTTTGCGTGTGTGTGTGCGTGCGCGCGTGCATGTGTGTGTGTTTGTGTGTGTGACTTTGTGTGTATGTGTATGTGTGTGCACAGGTGCATGTGTGTGTGTAAAGGTTTTATTCTGTCCATGCATGTGAAAATCAATGCATGAAAGTAAAAGAATAGACAGGTCAGAAGCATTATTGTGTATGAGTGACCAGGTCCATGTTGTGTCAGACCACTCACGCTCCACTCACTCGCAATGACGTCATCCCATACCACAAGCAGCCTAAACGTGAGTGACGGGACGGGCGGCAACAGTCGCCTTAAATCTTATTAGCACTGATTAAGACCTTTAATGGAGGTCAAGCTTCTTCAACACACACAAAGAAAATGGTTTAGCTAACTAGCTAAATAAGCCTCTAATGAGATTCTTACAATGAAAATGGAGGTGAATGACCAAGAACTGGGGTGAAGTTGAACAAGGTTCTTGCTAAACATTTATTGCCGATAAATGTGAATTATTAAGAGGCTCTCCGGGCCCAATGACGTCAGGGATCCTGGCAATGTCCCTGAAAGTTGCCATCCCATCTTAACAACCACCTGCTTGATTAGTATAGCCAGGTGAGGTTTCCAAATCACAGGCCACCACACCTGCTACCTTAGCCCCAGGCCGACACTAATAAAAAGAGACAACTCATAATCCCAACTACACACATAGAAAACCTGTCTCACTGGTCCACTGTCATCATCATGAGTCAGCAGTTATTATCTGTGCATGAAAAAGTAAGTGAATTATCTATAAACCTCACATCAAACATTCACTCTCAATCTCTGATTTAGTGACTTGACATAGCAGAATGCTTTTGATGTCTTTGTTTTCCATACTGACCTATACAGAAATATTCAAGTAATGCTGGTTTCCAAAGGTTGACTCACATTCCTATACATATGTCTGTCACCAGTGAGATAACATGTACTATTTAGCATTCATACAAATCAGCAGAATGCATGTATGTAAACAGAGCAGAGGCATGGTTTACATATGTGAGCTGATCCTGGATCTCACTTGAAAAGCTGTCTAGCAGCTAGACTGACACCTCAGAACAATCTGTCAGCAAAGACTCTTTCCAGTGCATAGAGTCACGGAGCAGCCCAGAGAACAGAAGCAGAAAAGGAACAAATGAACAAGTGTGAAAAGGGTAAGAAACAGAAGGGAGAACAAAAGACAATGAGAAACAGAGAGAGAGAGAGAGATGATGATGATGGTAACATTTAGGCCATATGTTTTGTCCACTTCACAGCACAGAATGTGACACACTTCTTTGTAACTACACAATATACACTCATCTGACAGAAGCCCAACATGAATAATGTGAGTACAGGTCTACCAGCCCAGATTAAATTACTCATTCATAGGATTTTAAAGAGAGCTCTCTTTCGTGCAAATAAAATAAACTGAAGTGAAAGTCAGTTACAATTTAGGGCTAAATAGATACCAGTGCCTCCATGTTAGGCTGATGGGGTTGGGCTATTAGTGCTTGTCTCTGTTTATGAACTCAGAGATTAGAAAGGATGAGTGCAGTTGGGCTGGTGGGTTCTCAACACGTCACTGACAGCCTGTCTCTGTCAAGCATGATCGCTGCTGCTCAGTAACGGCTGCTGCGACAGCAAAGCTCAAGGTCAGAGAGAGAGAGAGAGAGAGAGAGAGAGAGAGAAAGAGAGAGAGATTACTTTCAGACCTCTTTAGTGCTTGGGGCATGTAGTATAGCCGTGGAGAGTGTCACAACATAGAAATAGAATACAGGGTCTGACCTGCATCTGCTGTCCATGATCTATGTGTTCTGGTAAAGTAAGGCTTGTAATTCTAAGGGATTCTGGCAAGAGCCTAAATCGCACCATAATCTGTTTATTCAATTTTGGAATACCTACGTCAAAAACAGACTCTGAGAGAATACAAACAAAATCTTACTTTACTGTTCTCATTGTTAATTAGATAAACCACAACGACTATTAATTTAATATATGTCCTACCACAGTATATTAACAGTTTTTATCCACCCATTTCAGGACCTGGCCCAAATCATTCCATATTTTTGTTTGGCCCGATACCAAATGCTGGTGTCTCTTAGCCTAACAATTTCAAACCTATGTGGTAGATTGAGCCATATTACCAATTTAAAAATACATAGCACGAAATGTTTCCATTTTTCTATAATATACATAATTTGCATCCAAGACACATTGTGCCAAGATCTTGTTCAACAGGGCCTTGCAAGGGAAAACTTGGGGTATGAGCATAAAAGCACTCAGATGTCTGGCAGCCCCTTCTTTAATTAACCTACTTAAATATGGCTTATTGCCAGTTCAAGCTATAGCAGGCAATCAACACAACCACAAAAAAGCAGAGATATTGCTATTACTCAACTACCTCTGTTGTGTTGTGCACCTTTGAAGAAGAACTGTCCTTAAAATCTGATCAGCATAATTTGACTTAGAGAGAGCGCACTATTAAGTTTCTGTTTGCGCATCAGAACGAAGGATGTCTCTGATATTGGCAAGTTGTTGGTTTTAATTTATATAGAAAATTTAAACGTGTGTGTATAGCGTGTGTGCATGTGTGTGTGTGTTTGTGTGTAGCGTGTGTGCATGTGTGTGTGTTTGTGTGTGTGTGTGCGTGCGTGACAGAGAGAGAGAGAGAGAGCGGCGTATAAGACATACTTAGGCTGATTCACATTCATCCCTCCATTATCAGTGTATGTTACATGAAATAGACTGCCTGTGCTAACCTCAGAACTATCTCCTTGTAAATGCACTGAGCCAAAATGAGTTTCAGAATGTATACTGTTACTTCACTGATGCTGCATAGTCTACATTATGATTTTAGTTGCTGCCATTCTGAAAGTTATTTTGAAGTGATCTGTAGCCTCACAGAATAAATTAACCTATAGTTTGTAGTACTGAACACTGAACTCACCTGATATGTGTTTTTTGTTATGGTTAAGCTTTTTCTACCACTATCTGTGCGCACAGAACAGATCTTTTATTTGTGTCTATGCAACTAGGAAAAGTAGTTTTCTTACGATGCACATCTTAGGTCATGCGAGGCCTACTCCGTACAATCTCACCTCTAAGATTCAACAAAGTCTTACCTGTAGTTCGCACCATGCCACCTCCACAGTCGTTTCAGTGTCCAAACCCTTGTAGACGGTCTTGAACGACCCTCTCCCTATTTCGATGTTAAATTTCAGATACCTTCCATCGGGCGAAGTGGCCACGGCTTTAGTCTCAACGTCTTCCTTATCATCATGCTCCCATTTGTTTTCAAACGTCCGTCGAGGTATAACCTGCTCAGTTTTAACAACTTCAGTATCTGAGTCAGAACTGGCATCTTGTGTCGCTGGGCTCTGCACGGCGCCATCCCAGTTCTCTGTCGGTGAAGAGGGGTTTGTGCTCGTGGCATCCGGGCTCAAAACGGGAGACTCACAAGGAGGAGAATCAGCTTTACTTTCTTCTGTCCTACTCTCTGATAAGATGTTTTCCGCCGACCATGAAATTGCTTTAGAAAGTGTCCCGTTATATAGCTGAGGTTCTATATCCACGTTTATTTTGTGAAGCACGTAAGAGTTTCTTCTTGCGCTTAGTGAGTGCGTCCGAAGCAATGGAACTGAAGTTGACATACAGTCGTCGTTCAGATCAACTTTTAAACTCTGAAAGCCGTGGCCAGCGAACTCAACTTCGGCATGAGACATTGTGAGAATACATTAAATAATTCAGAACACCTTAATAATTAGTACTGTTTGGCTAAACATTTATCAAAAGAGCAACGAGGGCTATCTCCCTATATAAGAACATCTTGGTCTTTCGCAGTTTTTCTTTTAATTCTTAAAATGACCCAGGATGAAAACTTATTCGTGCAATGCAGACTTTCTAACTTGATTTACAAAAAACAGTTCAGTAACAGAGCCCTGAAAATACGCGACGGGTCATTTAGTTTGAAGAACATCTGCTACCAAAAATTAACCATATTTACAGCAGATGAGAAGCAAGCTATTTTAGTCTTTACTTTGTCTTAGTTCGTACCGTGCACAAATGTTTCTGTATAGAGTGGACGTACTCACGTCTCCAGAGTCCGTTTGTGTTGCTCTAACATGCAAGCTTTACTGTACGCACCATATCAGCACAATCCTGTGAGACTCAAGATACCACTGTGCGCACACGCGTCCCCGACTCCTCCTCCTCCTTCACCTGACAAACTGATGGAGTTGGGTTACATTAAGGGCTCAGTTTCCTAAGCCGGTTCCTCTGGCGTGCGCCAAATGATGTCCATCAACAGTGTTTATCACTCAGAGCTGCAGTGGCTATGAATTGTTGCACAAATTGTACTACTTAAATTGCACATCGCATTTGCTACGGATTTCACTGATACTCCATATGACAGATATACGCTTATCTGAATGAGAATACATGAGATGCTGGGAAGACTCATTTTTATGAACGATGCGTGGGCTTGAAAATGCTGACTGTGCAAAATATGTAAGGAGACTTCTATGTTAATATAAGGTTTCAGCAGTTCTATCAATATACCCTGCAAATTCATTAAGAGATCAGATGGGTTATCACTGGAAGATGATGTATAAACTGCGTGAAAATGATATGAACATAAATCGTCCGCAGGCATCAGTGTAAACATGTATGCTGTAAAAGGACTTCCTCTGCTCTGTCCAATGAGAATGCAACTTGAATCAAATGTCATTTTAACTAGGACCTCTTTAAGATGTATGGACATATGTATGCAGCACAACTAAAGTTCAGCTGTACTGGGAATCTTGTGGACCTTCAAGGATAATGTAACAGGTGGCTGCAGTGATGCAATAGCTAAGTGTTGCCAAATGTTCACATCCCACTTGCCTTACTGTGTGGGGTTTAGCTAGCGCATATATAGGGCAAACATGTGAGGGAAAGTGTAATCTTTGCTCTCATTTCCTTTTAAAATGGAACAAATAGAATATTATAGAATATTCCTGTGAGTTTACAGGGACTGAGACTAACTCAACTGCACACTCTGACAAACTATAAAGGAGCCTAACTCTGGAAGCAAGGGCAAAGAAGAGAGTTAGACAATTTGGTTGCCTCTGCTCTTATCCAATTAGTCACAAAGGTGCTGAGTACAGATACTTGTTGCAGATGCATCAAAGCCTTTACTACAGAACGCTACAAAGTAAGGAGAAATATAGTAAATGCAACTTAACTGAAAATCAAAACACAACCACATTCACACACACACACACACACATATATACACACACAAATATTTATGTGGACTAGCCTATCCCCCTCTTAAATGTGTTCTGAAGGTCAGGTCCAGTCAGTCAATGAGTCATGCCACTGAGGCATCACTTTAAAGTGGCTATAATTCCTAAAAAGCACAAAATGGGATTAGCAAACTGTGACATTCGCAGATTAACAGTAACTCTTAACGACAAAAGTGAATAAAACCGCAAATTCGCTGACAATAGTTCCAAAAAACTCAACCAATGAGAGATAAGCATGCTGTGGCCTTTGTTTGGGCAGTGTTTGAGAACATTCTGAGTTCACCGAGGACCTCAAAAAAAAAAAAAAAAAACCTATTCACTGTTGAAAGACAAAAAAGTGGCAAAGACTCAGACAATTTTTTTTTGCTGTGTCAATGTGTTTGTGTGCGGTAAACCATTTGTACGTTTGTGATGATCTATAATCCTTATTGGCCTCAAATATTCCATGATTAAGACTTAAATTAGAACAACCAAGACTTTTTCTGACCTCTGTGGTTTCCTAATTAAATCTCTCGAGACAGCACAGGAAACAGGATCTGGAGAGACAGCACATACAACACCGGGCAACATCACTCTGCTGGCCCCTGTGTATTACTTAAGGCTGTACGTCATGTTCTCTCCGAGTAACACCAAATTAACTCCCGACTATTTAACGGGCTAAATGATGCGTGCTCGTCCAAATGAAATACATTTCAAAACAAAATCTGCTGTCGTGCAAAAGAAATGCGCGTGTTTAATGGTAAACACATGCACACGGAGTTCAAGGACGCTTGAGATCCTGCGAGCACACAGGGGTGGGGGGTGGGGTGGGGTGGGGGGGCATTCGTTGCAAAAATCTTCTGAAAATTGGCCTATGATGAACGGACGCTTAGAGAAAAGTCTGGCCTTTGGACTTACACATGTGTAACATTTGAAAAAGGAAATTTAATTTTGATACAAAAATAAACATTGAAAAAAGTATTTTGACAAGCTGTAACAATAGTACCCCTGCTGAGTCTGAATTGTCTATTTTGGATCTTTCTCATGTCAGACAGAGAATATAATTTGTGTCAATTTAGTGAAGGGAAATGCCACAGGCATACTGTCTATGCTCTCTGGGAAAGCCAAGCTTCCTCAGAAATAACAAGATTATGTCATGTTTTTCATTTGCCTCTATTAAGACACTTTCCGAAAAATATCAGTTATTACACATTTGTCCTTCGACAGACTCAGGTCTCCTTTCTGGTGTAAGATGCAACAAAATATTCAAAGCATACTACATACGGATCAAGATTTGTGTTTTACATTGTAGTTAGGAGTTGCAGTTACATCTGCACCTAGGAGAACAGATGGCTTAAAACAACCTAGCAACACAGGAGGTGCTCCAAATTATTCTCATGATAAACAAAACCACACAAATATCTTCATTCAGTCCCACAGGCTAAACCTCCGCAGAGATTTCACCTCCAGCTGAATGTGAGAGTAAAGATATTCTAATTTTATTCTTTTTTTCTTTTTTTATAATTGACGGACTTTTAGCCTATAGTAGAAACACAGAGCCTAGGTTAGTGACCATACGTTCACGTTTTCAAAATCATGTTCTCTACTAAGATGTAAAAAAAAAAAGCACATAAAGCGACTTGTAAGATCACAGAGAAAACATCACTGAGATATCAGTAAAATTGGTTTAGTGTTCACATCTTGTCAAGGTTAAGACCATTCACAAATCCAAACAAATAAAGCATTTTGAAGGATGGTAACAAAAAGAAAAGAAAGCATCCCATTTTATTACATTGGTATAAAAGGTGAACAGATACAGAAATGGACAGTGAATGTATGCTACCAGGATGTTTAAGTTAACTGGAGTTCCACCATTATCAGTAAAAACACGACAATACAAGGACTCATTGAGTGTCCTTACTTATCTGTGTCTTTGACAGGAAGCATTACAAATTCCCAAAAACCACCTTTGGGATTATGAGGCTGTCTTTGGGCTTTGTGGTTGTATAGAGATGCACAATTCAAGTACAACAAGAGTCCATTGAGTTTTACAGCACTAAAAGGTGAGAAATTAAAACAAAGTATGAACAAAAAAAGAAAATTATGAAAAGGGAAAAGTTCAAAGGAGATATGTGGTCACCTAAATACACCAAGACATATCGGTAGGGGACTGATTTTTTCAGCATTACCAACAAGATCTCCATGAGTGGAATCATTTCCTGATAAATTCACTGGATTGGCTAGGGAGTCAACTCCAGTTTAGCAGGTGTTATCAATATAGTAGTTTCAATACAGACTCACTTTAATGCTTGTCGGGATTTTAACCAACACACATACTCCTACCACAGAGCATGACTTGTAATGAAACTACTGTATGCAATGGAGTGTTGTGGTACCGCCTGGCAATAAACTGTAGCCTTTAGAGGCCCATGAGGAAAAGGGCCATCCCAGATCTGTAAGACTCAACTTATAAAACCTCTCTCCCAAAATCCACTTCTGAAGTCAAAAGAACTTGACGCCCTTTCCGTCGTCCATGGTAATAATTTCTGCTTTGCCTTCGGTTTGTAGAGCCTGAAGTGATCGCAGCAGCATCCACTCTTCCAACCCATGGAACTCTGGGAAGTGAAGTTCAAACAATCACTTTCTGTGCTCAAATGAAATTTGGGAATCATTTTGCTCTGTACTGAGGAATCGAGTGACAATACTGTTCATACCCTCATTTTCTGTGTCGTCACCGTTAGACAATTCATAAAGTGTAAACACTGAATTGACCATGCCATTTTTAGATACCTAAAAATACAAGAGAGAGAAGATAAATGTCAAACACAAACAATACACTCCATACATGAATTAGCTACCAACAACATCTTGTTTGACAAGACCTTTAAATTTTAACCATAAACATTCATTGGTTGTCAATAACTTTGTGCTATTTCAATGCATTTTTTGCTGTTTCATAATACTGAAACAAGTACCGACTAAAGGTATAGACTATAAATATATATGTTGTGCTGCACACCAGTAACAGATAAGGCTTTTCTGGTGGTGTTAATTCCTATGTTACTAATTCAGTCTTTGGCAGGGAACAGAACATGGCATTACCCTACAAGAAAATGTGACCCCTCCCCGACAAGGCCAGGAAATTAAAAAGAAAGCCTGATGAGCACTGGAACAAGTGGCAGCATGCTGTACAAACACAACGTTCCAGAATATCTTGGAACGTCTTTTTCCAGTGGTGAGAACATTGTCGGCTTTATCTGTGTTATTTTATGTCTCTACAATGATATTTAGCCTCACATTCTAAAACATCATTGGTTAGTTCAAGGGTCTCGAGATGTCATTTTATCAGAATAATGCTCTCACACTTCCTGAACAACCCAGAGATAATTTTGTTGTTAGCTGACGATGTACACAGAGGAAATAAAAAAAAAAAAAAAAAGACATGAATTTTACTGCGTTAACACGAGTTTAAGGAACAATGCTCACCCACTGATATATAAGTTTTCCCCACTCCTCAGGTCGTCTCCACATTACAAGACAACGAGTTTTGTTTTTGTCCATCCATTCCAGGTTGCCTAAAACCATAGAAGTGTTAACTCTTCATGATGTCTTTAAATTATGACTAGAGAAAAACTGCCAGGTCATTGTCTTTAGTTATTACTCTCTTCAGTCAATGTAAGTATCCTCATTATATATACTAAATGACCAGAATGGTCTCAGGTATTTTACTTAATGTCCATTCAATTTGGTTATTTAGGATTTTCAATCTATACACAGTGATCCTGCTATTATGATAGACTTGGATGCCAACTACAAATATCTGGATTGCTATCTCTGAAATACCATATTCTTCAGTGTAACCCACCTTTTTTCCTTAGTTCCTCAAAGACAACTTGGATGGCTTCCATTGACAATTTTCCTGAGTATACAGTTAAGGAATTGAAACACAAAACCTAGCCTGAAGAACATAAAGGTTTTCAAGAAGTATTTTCTTGCAGACACACAGATAAAACAGAACTGAAACAGGTGTGTGGCCAGCCTATGCTCATACAATGTTTTGAATCAAATAGCCTAATGCTGTTTGTTCAAAATGAACGTAAGATAGTGGGTAGTAAAGTGGACAGAGCTTATGTTGACATTTTTGGCTGCTGATAATGCGTTTGAGAGTGACTTGTAAGAGCACAAAACATTCAGAGCTCCAGATATATTTGTGATAGAAATGAGCCCTTAAAATTCGATAAAAGTTCAAAATGTGTTTCCCTAAATCTTAAAGTCCCCTCAAGGAAAGTATCGGCGACATTTAGCTTTGTTAGAAATCACTGTTGATTTCAAGGTTACACCTGGACTGAATTCATAGGATACTCGCGATCTTCTTGTTGTTGAAAACAGGGCTCTCTTGTGCCTCCATTACGTCCAAAGTGTAGAGCTTGCGATGACGGCAGTAGGACAGCACAAGCGAACACCATGCCGCGAGCTGTTTCTGTCTCGTGTCAACATTGGGTTGCAATCTGTCATGAAGCAGTGCCACAATGTTTCAGTTCATAATAATTGCACTATTACACAATATGCAATATTACACAACATGAAACATTCTATTTTGGACAGTAAGATGAAGTTAGAAACATCAAGGATAGGTTAAAAATATATTGCCGGGCAAGCGTTGATTTAATTGTTAGGTAATGTAGCTAGCTTGGAATGAATGTCATTCACAAACGATTTGATGACAAGCGAAGAGAGGTGGTGCACATTACACTGTTCTTCACGACATACAAAGTTTTGACCACTTATTCATTGTAAGCTAATGGTAGTGTATTATTTCTCACCCATTTTGTGTGCTGACTTAAAAGTTCGCGAAAACTGTGACACGGCTTACTGCTGTGCTAGCACTGATTACTTCCTTAGCGTGAATCCAGCTAAATGGCTGTTTTACTTGCTCTGCAAAGCCATTAAGCCGGCGAAAAACAGACCGAGCAAACAAAATGATTACTCTGATCACTGTCATCTGCAGCATAGCGTTAACACAGAAAGGTTGGTACTTACGTGAAAAATGGGGGGAAATTATATTGCCAGGGCCACTCAAAACTCATTGCAAATGTATACACAGTTCTACGGAAGTAGGTTCATCACTTAAATTCTTCCCCATTTCCGTGCGGTTCAGCGGACAGCTTTAATCAAAAGGGCGCTTAGTGCCCCATCTAGTGTTTCGTTTTATTTCGCTTTCAGGTGCCCTCCATATTCGAAAAGTTTGCAGCAGCGATGCATGTAAATCATTCTTTTTCGTCAAGGGGTAATGCTCACTGTTTGTCATTTAGAAGAGAGTCATTTTTATTCATATTCAAGTACTACAATGGGAGGATATGTGTGGGGGCAGAATAATTTCAGTTCAGTTCTTTTTACTGTCTTATACCCACGGCCTCAGAATGAGACGTGGTTACTTGATGAGGCCACCAAACCAATATTACGTCATTAAGTTAAAAGTTACGATGCTGCTTTTGCGAGCCAGAGACAATAGGCTAACACACAAAAATATTGTTATCACAGGAAAGCTTTCTTGCCTTCCAGAGTTGAGAAAGTGGGAGATTCTCACACTTCATCATTACTTTGAGAACCGTACAAGTATTATATTGTATTCACAGGGGTAAAAATACAGTAGACATTTTGCTACCATAAGGTGAAATGCAGTAAATAAACAACAGTGAAGCAAGATTTGTAAAACAGTTACTTTATTATAAGCAAACACTTTGCTTACTCTGAGTAATTTACAGCATAAATATGCCTTTTCTATGTACACCAGGATCCTGTTTGCAACCATTCATTTGAACACACCATGTTTTCATATTAATGCTTTACAGATTTTTTTTTTCTTTTTACAGCTACGCCATTCATTTAGTCATTGTCTATGTGCAAGTTCCATTTGATAGAGAAGCCTCATCTCGAAACAATTCTAAAAAAAAAAAAAAAAAAGTGCATTTTGACAACAAAAGTCATTTCTTTATCATTAGAACTAAGGACTTCACAAGTAGGCCTAACTATTTCCCAAAACTTACTTCAGCAGACTTCTGAGAGTTGTAACAATGCTCTTTGTACATTTCTGTGTTACAAACACCAGTATTAGGGGTAAGGAGATATCCTACATCTTAAACATAATTATATGGTACAACTTAGCTAACCACAAAACATCACAGTCACTTCAGGTCCAGTTTTCATCTAACTCAAATGGTCTCCAGACATCCAGCAAAGGATCAGAGAGTCACACTCAAAATAGTTTTAACTCAGGTCAGGGCCAAGACTACAGAGTGAGTCAAGAGGGACTTCATTTCACAACTAAGAAGAAAACATAAAATGGTTGAAAGTCATAGACAAGGTGAGGTATGACTGTTACAATGTCAGCCTATGCTTATACATGGTTACCCAGCTCACTTCAGTGGTACAGAAAATATAAAGGTTTATTCTGAGAGAGAACACAGACTACCATGAATGGACTCTGTAAATGAATCTCAGTGCAGATCAAATCCATCATTATCTTTTGTTAAGTGTCCTTTTCTCAGCATAATTTGTATATTCCTTCACAATCCTCAGTTTATACCTTATACATCCATATATCTACAAAGTAAATACAGAAATGAATTAAAAAAATAATGGTTGTTGTCAACAGTGGTCTGAAAACTACAAGATACTTTGACCTCTCAATCTTGATGCGCTGATCTACAGTATGCTCTTGAAAAGGTCCTGCTAGTTAGAAGATGTTCTCATATTCATTAAGGATGAATTCTACAATCTGGTTTTGAAAGATCATGTACATAGTTATGTTCGGTGATTCCATCTCAGGTCTCAGCAGGGTTGGGCCAAAAACAATGGCAACATTCTGAACCGTCATCCTGTTCTCATCCCCATGTTCTATAACGCTGAGAAAGAAAAGAAGGAGGGGGGGGGTGTTACAAACAGGTATATTCTCTGCTGAATTTGTAATAATGAACTAGACATTGGGATCAATCAAGCATACTTGCGTAAATGTCGGAACAAGGCCCTCATAGTGTCATGGTTGGACTTGGGAAGAGACTTCACCAGGTCACTCATGTAGGCGACTTTGGTGTTACGGTCAGGGATTTCTGTGAAGTAAAAGACGAGGTTGTTATTTATGAAAATAAATGTAAAACTACTACTTCTGATAGTGAAGGGGGATGAATTGACAGCAAAAAAAAAAAAAAGTAGCTTATTGGTCGCACTAGCTTATTCAGATCTAAGAGGAAGTTAACAGTGTGTGTAGCACAAATCAAATCCATAAAGAATCGACAGGATTTTGTCCTCACTGATGGCTTGAACAAAATTGTTGAAGTGGCTGTAAGGGAAGAGAGGCTCCTGCAGCTCACGGAAGAACAGCTTCAGTGCTCCTGTGATGACGTGGATGTCCCAGTGACCTTCATTTAGGTCTAAGTCCTCTGTGGAGTCAAAACGATTAAAGCACTTTATGTTTCAACTCAATATTTACTGCATTATTAACATGAGGCGATTTCAGGACTAACGGTTTTTCTGCGTTACAGCCATGCGTGAAAATTCAAAGAAAAAGTTTCGAGATAACTATACACAATGTAAAGCATGTAACAGCAATAACAGAGAGATGTGGTCTGCTTTACCGTGGTCTGCTTTGTGGCGCAGTTTCTGAATGACTGCCAAGTTACCACTAACTCTGTAGATTCCATCGATTCCCAGACCTGTGAGAGTTCATTTAAACGGGTTAAATGACCTTTTTATTTTTTATCACTTATATCACCAATTAAAAAAAGTGACAAGCTTTGTTTCTACTGTGGTTGTTTGTGATCCAGTTAGTTAGTTTGCTCATTCAATGGAGCATACATACTGATGTGTGTCTATGAAGACTCAAACCAAAACAGCCAAGTTCTCTAATATCTAATATCCATTGGTGACATCATGTCTCAATTATATGAGGAGGTCTACATCACAAAATTGTTTTTTTTTCTCCAAACAACAAGAGAGTAATGCAACGTTTTGCTGTGTACCTCTTTCCTCCACTGTGTGGATGCATTTCTCCACAAAGCTAGGCACAGTGGATTTTTCTTGGTCACAAAGCGTGGCTAGGTGACATCCAAAGACATTATCTGAAAACAACAACATACAAAGCAACAAAAACAGATTCAGAAACGGTATTGTGCAAGTCTCAGATTTGTTGGTTTGTTCATCAGTGTGTCAAGAGAGAGGATCAACACATAGTAATTCTCCTACCTCTAAGGTAACCCTTTTCCCTAATGGACTGCGGCGTGGGTCTCTTAAGCAGGAACTTGCGCAGTTTGGTACGGACCTTCTTCTGATCCATCTCGGGTATGCTGCTCACTGAGGGCTGTTTGCCTGCTGTGGGACAGAGCAAGAGCTGTTCTTACTTAACAGACCCAACAGATAGGTCCAGTTTGTAGATGATTTCTAAATTAACTCACTAAGTGTTTCTGATCACTGTTCCAGTTATATTCAATATTTGTTGTGGCTTGTAATTAGCTCAAGTCTTTCATTAAGACAATTTTTTTCATGAAGAACTTTTGTCACATGAGATATGTGGTTTGGGACCAAGAGGAAAGAATGGAAAAACACTGCTCTTTTTAGCAAACCTAGAAAAAAATATCTTGACTAAAGGTGAGAATTACTGAATTTTTGTTAGTTTTCCACCATTTCACTCTGCACTACATTCTGTTGCCCCCTCAGGCCAGAAAAGGAACTATACCTACCGGGTGCTTATTCAGTCTGTGCTATACCTACCAGTGCTTATTCTCCTCCTGTCCAGAGTCCCGCTGAGTTTGCTCTCCCTGTCTGTGCTGGGCAACTTTTCACTAACATCATCTTCATTATCTGAATGCTGTTCAATGTCCTGTGAGTGACAGACAGATATGTAAGAGACTTAGAGGTGTGTGTGTGTGTGTGTGTGTGTGTGTGTGGAGTGAGTGTGTGTGTGTGTGTATGTGCGTGCGTGCATGTGTGTGTGAGTGAGTGTGTGTGTATGTGTGTGCTAAATAAGACTGAATGAGACTCACGAGCTGCTGTATGGTTTCCAGTATGATGTTATACCAGTCATTGATGATGCTCTCTGTGTCATACTGAATCAGGAACTCTGAACCATTTCGACTCTTCAGCTAGAGAAACAACACAATGCACACATGTATGTTGTCAAAAAAGGGCACATCACAGATACACCTCTAAATATTTGGAGTTTGGCAGGGATGCTGGACTTGGTAAGGCACAGTCTATTGCAGGATGCTGTTAACTTAACATACTGGGACATAAAATTGTGAGAGTATGCTAATCATTTCAGTGTCTTACCTCCAGAACATTTTTCTTGCTGGACTTATCCTTTGATGCCTTGGAAATCACCGCCCCTTTCAGTTCCACAGTGAACTCTGGGACAATCTGATTGGTCTTAGTCTGCAGAAATCAGTGTCACTGTTATTATTCAGTTTTGCCCAATATCACTGCTCTGTCTGTGTCGTATGAAGATGTTTTTTTTTTCAGTGTCTGCAGCAGAGTCAGGGTTGTTTCATAGTGCCATAGTACAGAACATCCTCAGCACTCATTTACCATGCTGACAATACTAATACAGCTTGATCTAATTCCAAAACTATCCATAATTAATATGGCTTCATCCACCAGTGAGACTCTGGCTAAAATCTGAAACACTGCATTTAAGCCAAATTTAATAGTGAATGTTGTTAGTGTAATTGCTTCCTGTCACTCAGCTACGTGTTGAATGCATTGTGTACATGCACGTAGCAGAACATAAGAATGTGGCAGCGAGGGAGTGTGGAAGTCAGTTCCGCCCTGTCGGACTGGGCGTGGCTCTCACCAATCCTCCAGACGGGGCTGACTTTGGGTCCTTATGGAACGTCAGAACTCCACCGTGTAGCACTGTCCATGACTGAGCCCAGTTCTTCCTGCAGGAACAGTTTCGGGTTTTAAGGAAACATATTGAAGAATGTAAAAAAAAAAACAAAAACAAGTAAGCAAACAAAAAATACACAAATGTTAAATAAAGTAAATAGATCAACGAGGTTCTCATTACCTCACTTTTTTCCCATTTTCAGACACTTTCGTTTTATTCAGAATCCCAGCTTTCTCCAAATTCGGCAACTGGAAAAGGACGATTAGTCAAATTAATCAGTCAAACCTTTCTGAGTGGTGTGTAGCACTTTTATGTACCATATACAGACATACAGTATGATTGGAGGTAGGAAAATGATCGTCCACCAGCTGCAGAAAAGCAAAATAGGCAGAGAAGTGGAGGTGCCCGTGTTAGCGTGTATCAAAGCTTTCATTGGCGGCTGAACAAAGTACATGAGATGTTACAGCAACATCTTCCGGGGCAAGCTCTAACATACTGACAAAGCTATTTGTATTTCCAAAATTTCCTATCACTATTAGTAATTTTACCACCACATAGTGTCAGTGTGGAGTGTTTTACTTGTTTGTTAGTTAGTTACTTTTGTTATTGTGATGTCTTAAAGCCACAGTGAATTAAAAGCAATGACATTTTTACCATTTCAATCATAGCAATCATTTCTCCATAACAACCTGTTTGAGATCCCAGATGTAATAATTTCAGTTAATTGATTTTGAATAGGGGACATGGGGTGTAACTGTAAGCTGTGAGGTGTGGTAAGAAAAAGCAGAGAAAGTCTATGAGTGTGTCAGGTGTGGTCGAATAGTTTGAGTCAGGAATGTATTTCGTGGTTGTGGGAGGAACAGAATAAGCCCAGCAGTTTAGAGAGTTGAAGAGTTCCCATTAAATTATTAAACAAACCTAATCAGGATCAATAACTTTGAGTAAAATGTCACAACGCTTGTCTCTTACTCGATATGAATTACGCTTGTGCGACTTTATCAGTTATTACCCTTTTACCCATGACTTATGTCTAAAATCCATTTCGTGTTTGAAATATCATGCACCATTGTTTATTGTTAGAATTCACCGGTCAGTGTTTCCCCTGTACCCTTCACCAAAGCATACAGTGAATGTTCCCCTTGGTTAACCATTAAAGCAACACCTTGTACCAGCCCCCTTTGCCTCAACCTGGTACCTATGATGAACATTACACCCACATTCTGCTGTTGAGACTCTGAGCTGCCAATGGACAAATTCTTCTCGGAACTGAATCTGTCAGTCTTCAGGGAATAGACAAAAACGCTCGTGAATGGGGAGAAAGTGTGGCTATGTAGTAAAATGTGACAGGTGCACAAATAAAAAAGAGATTCATCTAGCTTACAAAGCTGAAATGTGCTCTCTCCATACAAAATTACCAATGTATTCCCTGTTTCTTTTACCTCTTCCATATTCTGTGTAACTCTGTGACCCTAATACTACATGCATTTTGTGCGCGCGCGTGTGTGTGTGTGTGTGTGTGTGTGTGTGTGTGCTTTATTGCAGCAAAGACACTTACTTGATGCTGTGTCTCAGGAGAGCTTGACGCATCACTGCTGTAATCTGATACGTTCCTGTGATGAGCTGGGTGGAACTTAGAGGATGTACTATATAGGTGCTACAGAGGGTGTAAAACACACAGCACGTTAGCTTGTCACAAAAGAGGGATAAATAACTGTGGGAAAACCACGTCCCTTTGTAAAGCAATAGATACAGTGGGAGAAAGTTACCTCTTAAAAAGGTTCAATCATTTAGCCCAGTAAAACACTGCCCCACAATGACTAGTCTCCAGCTTTTGGAAACAGACTCTTACTGTGGTTAAAATACTTCATGGTAAAAAAAAATCTAACAAACAAACATCCCCATCATACCTTTCAAGTGAAACGAGAGTTTCTTAAAGTTTATCATTTCTGTTCATGACTTTGGCAATGCAGTAATATTGCTAGTTTTGATAATCCAGAATTACATCCATTATAGCACTGGACATATGTGCAGTATTGGACAGTGCTATTCTGAGTATATGGTTATCAATCCAAATTGCTGGAAACAATAGAGTGTGCAAATATGAGAGAGCCTATGGTGTGTGTTGCAGTTAGATGAGGTAGATGGGTAACTAAAGGCAGAGAGATCAGCTGTGTGTGTGTGTGTGTGTGTGTGTGTGTGTGTGTGTGTGTGTGTGTGAGACTGACCTCGTCCAGGGTCGATCCCATGCTGTGTCTCCAGTTCCTCATCACTCCCATCCCATCCGGCTCCACAGGGCCCCCATTACCAAGTCTGCACTGACTCGGTGAGTGCTGGAGAGATAGTTTAATGGAAAATAAGAGCGAGAGAGAGAGAGAGTGGGAGAGAGAGGAGAGAATGAGAGTGAGAATGAGAAAGAGTGTGAGAATGAGAGAGAGTGTGAGAGCTAGTACAATGTTGAGTTAGCTCCTGTTAAACTGCCCTCCTCTAGGTGGTTAGGATGAATTTAGAAAAACTATCTGAAATACATTAAATAATTTTGAACAGTGGTGATTTGATGTTGAAGATATTCATTTTAAAACTAAATCACCCATAAGGGGACCATCTCTCCACAGAATGAGCTCTTTGGTTTTTCAATATAAGAAAAAAAAAAAAGAATGAACACCTGTTCTTCCCACAACACCCAAATGCCAAACACAACTTATTTGATCTTTTCTGCAAAATAAAATGACTTACTTTGCACTTCTAGCATCTTACAATCAATAAAGTACATAGAGTCAAGATAACTTCAGGAGTAGCCACGTAGAGTTCATAGACACATTTTATGTATCTATTAAAGTAAACATGTATTTAACAAATATATTGGACAAGTATATTGGACTTTAGTGCATGTGGTACAGTGGTTGTGGAGACCAAAACAAGATAGTACTGCCAAAGATGTTAACCACAAACCATGTACAGTGATGCATCTTACCACTGTGTTACATATCTGAAGGTTCAAAAAACAACAGGAACAAAAATGTGAATAATTTAAACCTAGAAGTTACATGTTCTGAATAGTTGCTCTTTGAATAAAAATGGTTATATCTGCTATGTATTATGTTATTTTAAAGCACTACAAAAGAGGTGATATTTAAGTCTCACACATGTTCACGTACACTTCAAAACTCTAAAAACAGAATGTGTGAAATACCCAGCTCAAGATAGAGTCATATTATAGATAAAGTTGGACTGCCAGAGAATATAGGTTGTAGGTTATTATAATAAGGTAAAGAGAGACTCAGTAGTTCAATAGCACTATTGAAAAGACCTTGTAAGGAATACACTCTGTCTCACCTCAGGTAGGTTCCACTGCGATTGGGAGCCATCTCTCAGGTAATAGTACGTCTGCCCTCGCTCGTCCAGTGACTTGATCCACTGTTCCCATACACATACACAAATTTCAGTTTACAAGGGCGGAGAGAATGGTTTCCTTAAAACATGTCAATCTGGTCTAATCATACTCAGTATGTAGGCTGGGCTGTGAGAGTAAAGTCTATTCATTCAGAAAAAATCTGTCATATTTAGGTTTGAAAGTAAACAACTGTTTTCAAAGTTTACCATCCTCCCAAGTCTTAAGTACTTCGGAGGGTTCGTAGTGTGTTCACCATTCAAATGTGCCGCAATGGGCCCATGGCCTTTGATGAACAAAACCAGAGCATCTAGATAAATCATTTTGATAAAGACATCTCATATGATGAAAATGATGAATAAACATGTCACATACCTGTTCTTGTGTGTAGTCACTGGTAAAGACCCAGGTCCCATCTGGATCCACATGCAGCGTCCATCCCGCTGGGGCAGTGCGGTCCAGACAGGCCCTTGGTATAACAGCTCTTTTCACATGGGCCAGGCTGTATTCCGATGGGGAAGAGCAAGATGATGGAGACATGGGCTCCTGAGGTTCTGGTGGAGGGTATGAAGGGTAGTCCTCCTCAGCAGGGTAATCTTCCTCTGGAAGAGGAGGCTTTGCGTTTGGATTTGGGGGGAAAGAGGAGGCAGGTTTAGTTAACCTACATTTTAAGGAATAATAACACCATCAGATTAATCTTCTGATGTTCCTACTAGTGACGAATCTCTGAAAGTTTGTTGCTTTCAAGATATTTCAGAGAGCACTTGCTAAATATATCAAAATATTATTCTAATTATATATTAATACATTAAATATATCAGCACAAAGCTTATATGAATCATTGTTTCTCTGTCATTAGCAAGGAATCCTTCTGAAAATAAATATTTGTACCCTGTATTTAAGTTTTGCTTTCTAAAGTAAATATATTCATCATAATATTTTTGGTTGTCCATATTTTACAGTTAAATCCATAGTAATTATCTTTGTTAGTATATTGGTATACTTTGTATACTTTTTAAATATTAAATGTAAACTCTCATACCGGCCCATCATCTCGTGGGTCCATGGAGGGCGGAGATGGAGGCTGCAGTCCCTCGGGCGGATCCCAAGAGCTCTGTCCTGAATCACGATTGAAAAAGTAATGCTGTCCAGTGCTCTCGTCCAGCAACCTCTCCCAGCCGGAGAACTTCCTGGGAGGTGAGCAGGCTTCTGGAGACTGTGGAAGTGACTGGCAAGGTTTTGGGGACAAGGAGGATTCCTCAGCAACCCCCTCAGGATCCATGTCATTCAGCGGGTGATCCCACGTAGTACGACCTGAGGCAGGGTGGTAATAGTACTCTTGTCCGCTCTCGCTGTCAGTGTGGACTTCCCATCCTTCCAAGCCCGTGTCAAGTGTGTTTGAGGGTGGTTCAGGTGATGAAGAAGAAAAGTAGGAGGTTGGAGGTGATTCTGCGATACTCTTACGGATTTGACTTACGTTTACGTACACAGCCGTTAGCGACTCGTCATTGTGTTCAACCTACAAAAAAAATATATATATATATGGGAGATGTTAGTCTGAGCTGAGGTCTTCTGCTCTGCAAGACCTGTCCTCTGCAACAATGGACAGTATCTATTCTTCTGTTTAAAATATGGTTAACAATTCAATTTAAATACCTATTAAAGGCAACCACCTCTCAAGCTAACTTAAAAACATCTTCTCAGTGTCCAAAAGACAATGTAAAGCACATTACACATGAACAAAGACAATTTTCAAATGCGTTTTTACTTAAACTGCAATAAAGAACCCCCTTGAATAAGTACATCAACAGTGACTGAATGGCTTGCATTGTTCAGGTTTTCTCGATCACACAGTTATGTGTGTCTACAGTGTATGGGGAAACAGTTATTTTCGTCTTTAGGCA
Source organism: Chanos chanos (assembly GCF_902362185.1). Classification (NCBI taxonomy): domain Eukaryota; kingdom Metazoa; phylum Chordata; class Actinopteri; order Gonorynchiformes; family Chanidae; genus Chanos; species Chanos chanos. The sequence goes on along the minus strand of NC_044499.1, from coordinate 43,276,777 downwards.
ACAAACACCATTCTCTACCTAGAGTCACTGAGCGTGATGGGCACAGAAAAGCTCTTCCTGTGCAGACACTTCAGGAAACAGAACAAATGTGTGCAGAGTTGAGAAGAAAAAACCACAGCTGTGCGCCCATGGTCTCTCATGTGTGCTGTTCATTCTATTTACATACTGCTACACTTACCCAACCCATCGCGCATGGGTTAGACCAGAGCGTTACACCGTCAGCACCGTCCTACATTCAGATCCATGTGGTGACATTATTATGGTTTAAACTTTATGGGCATGGTGAAGGACAGAAAAAATCACTCTTTGTTCTGTGCACATGTTCATTGTTCATATTCATTGCTGATGTTTCTCCTGACAATGTAGGGACAAGATTTAGTGCGCTGCTAGGGTTGCGTTGAACACGATCGATTTTTTTAGGCTTTGAAAACGAATAATCCAAAACACGCCTGCGTGACTAGATGCACGACATGTTCTTAAATTAAAAAAAAAAAAAAAATCTAATAACTCAAGTTGTAATGAATCAACTGTTCTCATACAGAAAAAACAACAAATAATTGCATTACCCAACTGAAAACAGACGAATGACATTATGCCCACCTCTAAATGAATGGAAATAGCATCTAACTGAAACAGACTGTTCTGAAGCAGCTATGAGAATAAAAAAGAGACAAAGAGTGAGTAAATGCTAAAGAAAAATTACCCACATTTATCATTCTGTACCTCTCCTCCTCTGGGTTACAGTATTAGGCCCTCTGTCAGCCTTTACACCATGATTAGAAATAACACACTATTATTAAATGTCAGTCATTCTTATAACCATAACAACGACAGGGAGGAAGTAAGAGAGAATGTGAAAAAACTGAAAATTCTAGAATATGTACTTTCATCAAAAGGTGATGAGATATCGAATACTCTGACTACATCATTCACTACTAATGACTCTAATAATCATCCAGGATGTTATTGACCTTTTCTACATTATAGACAAATTCAATGTGGATGCCTAGACAATCAACAAAATGACAGAGCAGTGGCTGAGATGTCGTACACGACACCAACCAGTTACCACAGGGCATCCACCCACCAAAACAAACTGGGGAAGGCTTTCTGCTATAGTTTCTCAAAGTGGAAAAATAGAAAACCACAGGTGTTTTTTGCAGTGCACCCACCAAACATCAACCGGTTTAGAATACAAAATAACAAAAATGTTTACAAAAATAATATCAGAGTACCGAAGCTGTTGACAGTTTAGTCATTGTTTATATAATTATGTACATTCATGCACACACTTTTTGGGCCATATTGCATATGTAATCAGTACTAACTTTATGGAATTCTGTTATGATTAGTCTGGTTTTAACAGTGTTGTTTTGGTATTTTCTAGGAGAATGACTCACACTTGACCGTTGAGAAGTGTAGCTAACAAGAATTTCATTGACACTAAGTGGTTTTTGGGTTACATCCGCACAAAGGAGTGTCTCAACAGGAAGAAACCGTTCACCGCTATATCGACAGAGTATCAACTCAATAACTTAACGTACTGTAAGCCATGTTTTAGCTAATAAAACTACAAGAAAAATTCAGACCCAGACCACTAGAGCTGCATTCCAGTCTTCCAAAGACATGGAAAGCTAAACAATTAGGCACTGCGAAGATAGTTTCACAGCTCTTGCTTAGCAACTTTTTTTAATATATACAACCCTACAACAAATATAGGAAACAAGTTTGTCGACAACTTTTTAATACTGTAAAAACAACACTGTAAAACAGGACATCCAGTGTGTATAAACTATATCAGGAACTCAGAATCATTAAAGATAGAGGATGCCAAGTTTGAGTGTTGTCATGTAAACCTTAAACATACCTGAGAGTTGGCTGGAAAATTCATTGTGGTCCTAGTCTGACAACTGGACCGGATTTTTGAGTAATAATCCACCATGGTGCCTGTTCTGGCCACTTTATATGGCCATACAGTGTCAATACCCAGCAACTACCCAGTGGCTAGCATAAGGCTAAGCATTCTGACTGTCCCCAAAACAGTCACTCAGGCACACACTGACACTGACATACGCAGACATACAGATTCACACACAGATACACATGCACGGTCACACATGCACAAACACATACACACACACACACGCAAGCACAAACACGCTAGACCATGTGCTGTTTCTGTAGGCTCTGTCGGAGGCACTGTAACCAATAACAGTTTGCTTGGCTTCTCAGAGAGGGAACAGAGAACTGCCTACTCAGAGAGGAGGAGAAGGCAAGAGAGAGAGAGAGAGAGGGAGAAAGAGAGAGAGAGAGAGAGAGAGAGAGAGAGAGAGAGGAGATACTCTGTTTCAGGAGGCATAGAAAGGAAAGAATGAGAGAGGCAGGGGGCAGAGAGGGAAAGAGCCAGGCACTGGTAAGGTTGAGAGAGTGGGAAAAAGAGGACAGGTCAGCTCTCTCTTTTCCTGCAAACTATGAAAAAGGAAGTATTACCATAGCAACACACATTTAAGAGGGCACACGCCTTTTACCGAGGTGTTGAATTCATGTAAATAGTACAGAAACTGTAACACAATTAGGACTGCATGGAAAAGTGCTTTCAGTTTCAAAGGCAGTTTTTTTTTCTCTTCTTCTTCTTTTCTTTCTCTCTCTCTCTCTCTCTCACACACACACACACACACACACACAGACAGACACACACACACACACAGTATAATGTTCCTCAGTTCCTCTTTTTCTCTTTCCTCCCAGAGAAAGAGAGAGAGAGAGAGAGGTCATTTCAGACTCATCGCTTCAGAGTTTCACTTCAGCCAAAGTCTCTTCTAGTTTCACTTAGATCAATTCCCTATTTAATTCAAGTCTTTGTCAAAAATTTCAATAGCTTTAACAGATCTAGAGTAGGAAGCAGAATCAGTGACATATGAATAAATATAAATAAATAACTGTTAAGCCTTGTTTTCATAAACATGAAGCCTAATGTCAACACAAACAAATATATGTCCTCGTAACCAGCATGAGCTAACATGAACAATAATAAAGAGACCATCTTGGGCCTCAGATTCGGATAAACATGATGTTCTGTTATTTTACATGGAGGCTTCAGCCATAGCAATGTGTAAAGCAGGAAATACGTGTATGATAGAAAGAGTGTGTTACTCAATGACTATTTCCTGCTCCAAGTTGTGAGAAAGAGATTGGGTGAGTGTGACAGTGAGAGAGTGTGTGTGCACATGTGTATGACAGAAAAGACAAAGTGAGAGAGTGTGTATTGCTGCATGCGTATGCGTTTATGATTTCACCTGCATATCTATAGATGATTAAAATATTGTTTATCCAAGCAGTGGATAAACTGGTTATTCTTTATGCACCAAACATCACCCTCCATTCATTGGCTGTGGTCAGTTCAACTGGCTACAGGTGTGGCTGTTTTGAATATCACAGATGTCTATCAGTTTTGAGCCATTTTTTTCTCTGACACAGAGACAGTGAGACTCTTTGGGATGAAGGTTTCAAAGCTGGGCACCACAAAGTTCCTGGAACAATCCGGAGAAAAAAGAAAATGCCAGTATTAGCCATCTAGATTCATGGTTGTTTTGTTATTCAAATATTTAGCCCTGATGCCTACAGCAACATAACCTTACTCTGAGTAGAAGCCTATCTTTGCCAGTACTAGATAACCTAGCACACTCTTGTATCCTGTTTATCGGTGTATTCATTAACAAAAAGGGCAACGGGGTGAACTCTGTGGTTATATATACCATTTATCTTTAATTGTAGAGGTTGATATCAATTGTTTGATGTCTTTGTGTCTGAAGAACATGAGTCAAACAAATCTGTGCCTCAAATTTCCATAATTCTCAGACAACAGTCACTCAAAGAATAACAACAAAAGAAAAATTGCGGGTGAAAAATTGCGGGTATTTGGCACATTCTGTATCAAAAGCCTGCGGCATTTCAGTAGAGTTCTCGCTGTACGTACACACCTGACAGGCTGTCGTTTCTCAGCAGGTAACATGAGTGCATTCATGATGTGCAGTAAAGAGAACATACCCGATCCCCGCATCTCCCAGAAACAGTTCAGTTCAGCGATATTCCATCAATAAAGCTAAGGTATGTGACTAAGAAATTATCGGGTATAATCCCTGTATTACTAGTTTGTTCAATGCACTAATTCTCGCACGTCTCAGAGGAGGCTGAGATTCAAAGATGAGTTAGCATTCTTGGTTGCAACAGCTAGATCATGCCAGATCAGCACCACCGTCCACTGTGTGGTTAAACACAGCAGGTTTTTGGGGCTTTTTTTTTTTAATCTGTTACCTTTTCTGTTTCTCTGACAATACAGAAGTGTAGCAAGGAGTTTCATCTGAGATCAGTGTATTTGGAAAAGAACAGTGGGATTCCCAGTGGTCGAACAAGAGGGAATGCGGGCAGCTGATTACTTAATCATATTTGCCATCATCCATTTACACAGCGGCTGAGGATGGAGTCACAACATAGAAGCAGCCCCTCCCAAAGACACACACACACACACACACACACACACGTGCGTAAATATACTCAATCATTCCACCAGTCACGGCCTGAAATCCTGTATTACTTCAAACATTGTAGAAGGTTGGGCTTCATGTACACAAGCATTACTGTACCATAAGGCCACGCCTACCATTCTCTGACCAACAGAGATGCAAAAATACTCTATAGAGCTTAATGTGATGTGTTGTCAGAAACACATCTCAGAAGTGCTTATGAATATGCTCTAAGCTTGAGCTAACTCACTGGTGTGGATATTCATCAAGCACCACAGAAAGTTGCCTAATTAAGGTTGTGCAACAAGTTTTATTTGAATTCTGTGTTTGTCACTCATGAATGGTTTCATTCATTGATTTTTTTAACAACAATTTCCAGTCAAACTGGCTCCTCACAAAACACAGTCAAAACTCATGTCGTCAAAATCATCTGACTGTGAAAGACCAACACTAGCATTCGCCCCAATGTCTCTTCATCTGTGTCACACCATCACTAGCTATAATAACAACTGAAACCACTTAACCAAAGACGGACCCCGGGCCAAAAACAATATGCTGCGCTTCCTCTTATAGAAACAGCTGCTCTGACATCACATCCTGTTCTAAGTCTCATAATTGTAACTAATGTAGTACTTGACACAAGCTTTAAGTACTCTGAAGGCCCGTCATATTCAGTAATGAACAGAACGAAGCAAACAAACAAACACGGCTAGTATCAGGAAGTTTGATAACACACATGCCTAGTGCCAGACAGATTTACATTTCATGTCAGTGACATAATCACTGCTTTGTCATATGGTATGAAATGTACTAATATATCACTACAAGTCTGTCTGTCCATTATCACACATCACTAAGAGCTCAAAGAGCTCTCCCCTGCAGGAGACTGTGTACAGAACAGGTGCCTACATAAAAAAAAAAAAAAAATGCTGCTTTTCCACTTTCCAGACAGCAACGGCGCAAAAAGGCAACTGATCTGTACATAGATAAATACAGTTCTATAGGTCTCCTCAGTTGTGTAATACATTTGAGAGGCTGGCTGACAAAAGTTATTGAGAAGAGGATATCGTTGTTCGTGTTCATATTGCCGAGTATAAGTTGGCGGCTGTTTGGCGCGTGTACATCTGCGCTTAATACCTATGTAATAGTATTGGGGCTGTTCAATTAATAATTATAAAATACAGCTCTGGGAATGTCTCATTCTGACAGTTGGGTGAGTTTTGATATCTTTAACAATACTTAACAATACTTGACAAGGTAAAGGTGGAAGTGAACAGGACCAGCTCAGTTGTTATCATACACAAACAAAGATTTCAGTTAGTACACAAAACACACTTGCCAACATATTCAGTGTTGATGTCCGTCAGTGGGAGGACTAAACCTCAAACAAACACTCCTTCTTTGCAGAGCACTTGAATAAAAATCCCTACAACACAAGTTGAGCCTAAAGTAAACAGTGTGCACTCAGTGAAATATAACAAGGTACTCCCAAGATTGCAAACAAAGGAGTTTGAAGGTAACAAAGCTGACAGGAGTTAATTATTATGGGATTGTGACACAGGAAAATCGAGATCAAGCTCTCCTATAGTAAGAAAGACAGACTCAAAAAAGCAAATGGTTTGCATCAGATTTTAGACTCAGATTTCTTTTGTTTCAAAACAGAGAATATCAAAATGTAAACGTGGGACATGCTTTTTTTATGACAGCGATCAATTGCGGCTCTTAAACAGCAGAACAGTACGTGTCAGTGATCTGTCATTCACCTGAATAATGTCTTTTCCTACAGAGCAGACATGCTGAGAGAGGAAGAGAGAACAGAGGGATCTGTACCTGAGGCACAGCTGCAGTACATACTCTACCTGTCAGGGCAGTTCAGCCACATTTCCACCACTCTGCCAGAAAAAGGCTCAGGGCACACACACACACACACACACACACACACAAGCTAGGTCTCAGCAAAGTAAAGCTATACCTCTAGGGTCTGTCCGAAGTTGCAATTTACTGATGGCACTTACGGATTCAGCTGCTGAACACCCTGAGTCCCTGTGCAGAGGACAACACTGTGCTGTTGTTGAATGAGGTGTCCCTAACACTACAGCAAAACCTGTTGATTATTATAAGCGTGTGGCTTAGAGACAGGAAGCACTCTGCTGAATTACGCTGCTTATGAGCAGAAGAGAAATTTTATTTTAGTTACTGCTGGTCTGCAAGATGTAGTACACTACTCACAATATTTCACAAAAGGGAAGATGTCATATATTCAGCGATCCTCTTATGGATCCTCTTATGCTGCACCAAAGGCATGACCATGGCCTTTAAATGAGAACCGGAACAGGTTATGCATTAAAAATATTAAAAATGTGGAATATCAACCTTACCCTACAATGCAAAATGTAAAAAATATCTTCTTCCCTAATCACATCATTTATTGCATCTAAATTGTCAAACCAGAGTGGTAAAACACATGACAGTGCACTTATTTTTACACTGCAGTGACCTTAACTCCAGTGTTTAGTCTTTACATAACACAAACAAACCCTGTAAAAACCAAAAGAGAAAGACTCAAGCAGGTGATTTCAGTGAATGACTTTGTGATTGTTCACACTCACCCAAACATGGGGTCATTTTACAGTTAATATGACAGAGGGCTTTCTCTTCTCAAAGACCCAGAGTTAAATCTGTTTTTTTTTTGATGAGCACATGGATAATATTACAGAAAGACCGCCAACTTCACTAATTTGCTGCCTACAGTAGATGATTATGTGCTATGATTATGTAACTGCCGAGCTGGAGAGCACAAAATGCCCCTGTCTCTCTCTGCTAAGAAAACAATAAGAAAGAAAGTACTTCAGAACACAAAACATCACATTTTAGCGCTAAAAACTGTTTAAAAAGGTAGGTCCAGAAAAATAAGTACTAAGATAGCTTACTCTTTACTATTTTTGACCATACACACAGACACACACACAAACACACACACACATCATACAATGAGAACCTAATATTTTGCTCATTGTCAGTCAGACTAACAGTACCATGCACAGAGTTTCCTAAACTGTCACCTACGGAAAGTACGGGTCACTTTGATCAAAATGAGTCTCATGTCCAATCACAGTTGTGCGAAGCTGAATTAGCATAAGCTGACCTACATATTCGGGCTCCCTCGCCAGTGTAACACATTGTGCCCACTGAACTGAATGGCACCTCAGCCATGCCACTGTCGGAACCCCAGTCACCATGGAAACCGGAACTCCACTGGCAGAGTTCCAGAGGCCTTGGTGCTATCCCGCAGAAGTAGAATGCATGGAGTTGTTAAAGATACAGGCAGATTCTTGTACATTCAACTTGATATAATGGGCATTTTGGGACTCTTACAGTATGGATTCTCTCATTTTTCAAGATTTTGTGCATAAAATGTGCAGAAGTTACGCTGTCAGTGTCATATGGCAGCATAAAAGGTGACTCTTCTTGACTTTCAGCCCATACAATGCTATTATAATTCATTAATGTTAGAGAAGATCCATGTAGTCAGTTTGGCCTACTGCACATTAGAGGTTACAAAGGCTATTTATCTTAAAAAAGACATGAAGCTCTAATTCAAATACAATGATCCCAAACCATAATGTTCTAGTATGGATTAACTGAACACTAGATTCTACATAATTTGACCACCATAAACATTTATAATACACGCATGTTTTGTCAACAAACAGATGCTGGCTACGGAAGTGTAATAGTTAAACAGCCGTGCAAACTGCTACTGTTAAATGAATCTTAAACAGATTTGGATTTAACAGGTCCATCACTGGCATCATGAATCAAACTAATATGCATTTTATTAAGATGTAAATACATACCAACAACTACATTATGCACTTCATTCCACCAACACCAGTACGAATTCTCAAAATATGTCATGGTAATTTTTCGATACAAAATAATTCCATCTAACCTTAAGCCATCCAGCGCTTGAATAATTCTTCGCACATCACTGCCTGTGGAAAACCAGGTGTTAAGTCGTGACATGCAACAGGTGTTTTAATCAGCTGCACGATAAGTTTTCGGTGACCTCAAATCTTAATGACGAACGGCAATAAAATCTCCATCCAACAGATACGTGCAATAGGTAGACTATCCCAAAATTCACGAAGAGTTTTCATGTTCCGATGAACTCTACATTCACGCACGTCATTGGAAACCAGGTAGTTGGTTGGGAACTAGTCCTTTGGGAGTGGTTGTAAAGGGTAACACTTTTAACCCTGTCTATACCGGGTTCAGGTTTTCAAACCAATATCAACTGAACTAACCTGTTTCCAACTTGTTGTGTAGTTAATTTGACTGTGATCGTATCCCCCTCCCCCAAGAAAGTTGGCAATGCCGGCATTGTTTTTAAATCCATAAAACCACAGCGGACCGCCCTCCAGCAAAAATACCCTTCGGTCAAGAAGGAGTGTAACTTACATAAAAAGGCAAATCTCAATCACGAAAAAAAGACAGGCCTACTCACAGATAGCGTTTTGTATTTGGCAAAAATGGTCATCAGTGTGAGACGTGCAAAGCTGTACCGTCTCGAGAGCTGGAGAGAATTGGGCGTAAAAGACTCATAATATTGGGGCAATCACTGGCCCATAGCAATGGCACTGTAGGGCCACACAAAAAGACAAGCCAGGCTTTCACATGCAGATTACTTGGCACAAAACTGCAGCAATGAACTCTTTGTCAAACGAATGTTGCCTGATCACAGGCAAAACACCATAAATGTACATTTTTAGTAATGCCGAGGTTTTATTTTAGATTTGTATTGAGATGGTCACAAAAAAATTTAGTGATATATGTTTAGCTGATTAGGAAGTGGATGACTCATGGTGTGAAGTGTTGCCCTGAAAGCTTCTTACCACATCTTCTTCCACTGAATTCATTTCCTCTTCAAAGGACTAGATTACAGTACCTGACTTCATCTATCAAGGTATCAAAACAATGATCATAATTCTCTGACAGTCATAATTCTCTCTCAAAGTGCAGGTATAAAGCACATTAAGCATTCATAGCTTAATTATAAGGACTTAACCTTTCTGAAAGTCATGAATCAACTGAAATGAACTGAAATAATAAATAATACAATATTCGTAATTCCCGAATTTGTGGTTATTGTAAAACACTCTTCGAAAAGGCATGATTCTGCCAATTTTCTCCTGGTAATCCTCGATAAGTCAGAAATGCAGCTGTGTCAGATCTTTTCAAGATGTGCAATCAGTGACCGGTGAGATGTTTTTCATGTCACACAGTCTGACCTCTTGACCCTGGTCTTACTGCTTAATTCTGTAAGTAATCTAATCCATGTGAGGGACTTTACATTATCGGTAATCATTATATCCTTAATCCTTAATATCATTAACATTAATTGTCCTCTACATTTAATGTACATGCATCACACATACAACTGTAAACAAACTATAAATTCAGAAAGCCAGCATTTTATTCAACCCAAATGTGTGCTCTGTTTAGACATAAATGAATTATATGTAAGAGTACAACGCAATCTCAGTGAGTTGTGACAACTCACTGAGATTGCGTTGTACTGTCTCCATTTATATCTCTTACTATAATGTAGATAACAAAGCTTTGGAGTATGCAAACACATGTTATAAACTGTGCTGCTCATTCACAGCTAATTCATTCGATCTTGCCCTGCTGTCAAATGCCTAATACATATGTATGCATAGGTATAAAGTACATGTGCATATATATTTTCTGTCCAATTTATACCCAATGGGTTTTAATTCAAACATCACATGCGAAAACAACAGGCTTCAGCAGGAAATTAACTAAGCTGAAAGTGGGAGGCAGTTCTGACATTGTAAAGTGTGTTTTGTGCTATATGTAAGTTAAGGTTTCATCGTTTTTTCACCCCTCAACCACATATTTATCCACTAGTTGATGTTTCAGTTATGTGGAGCCCCTCAGTGGCACAAAGATAAAAAAAAATCTGTTGGAGTTCTATGTTAAAAGGCATGTCATAGCGCCACCATGTGTCCATGTAAGATAGCTGTATGTCTGGACTATTTGTGTGAGAGTGTTTACTTTGTAAATCAGACCCAGTTTGTTCTATTTAGGGAAGAAAAATCGCATGAAGTTGCTGTACTGAGTAATATATGTTCTTTTCTTAGACTCGGCCCGGATTAGTTTGAACCCCCCCCCCCCCCCCCCCCCCCCCCAAAAAAAAAAACAATTCAGCTGGTGATGCCAGGTTAGTTTGCACAACACTTGTCATATACTCAAACGTGCTGCAAAGCAAATCATGCTTCAGATCAAACTGTACAGATCAAACTGTATCCAAAATGTTATCAGCATGGATGTGTTGGTTGTGTGAACATCAGTAGAAAGTAGTTCAAAACATTTATATCTGTATATCTGACACTGCAGCTACTGTAAACCACTTCCTGCCTTGCTAACACGCATCTATATTACATTTACAGTGAGTTTTTCTACCTGTTCTGGAGCAGGAGGATCAGGGAATGACTCAGGCATTTCATCCTGTGCCTCAGCTGGTGGTGAAACCGGAGCTACTGCAGAGGGAGCAGATACTGCTTGTTCTGTCTCCTGCATCATCTCTTCAGGTACTTTGGGCTCTGGTAGTTGCACTTCAGGTATTGATTCATATATGCCGTCATCCATAAGCTCCCATAGCTGCTCACAGCTAGGCCCTTGTAGAAGGCTTGGCTGTGATTCTGGCCACTGTGATCCTGTCTCAAGCTTCAGAGTTGGTTGTGGTTTGTCCTGGGTTGATACAGTAGTTGTAATAGCATCATCTGAGCTAAACTGGGGGGCTGGTGGCAGAGAGTCCACCGTTTCCTCAGTATCCGGGGGTGTGGTCTTAGATAAATCTTTGTGGGCTAAGTTAAACTGTGTGACATCCATATAGAAGTCAGTGACCTCCATCTCACTCGTCGAATTCTCCGACTCCCACAGCTTGGATTTGTAGAGATCTTGTGGGATGGTGAATGTGGATATTCTCTGCCCGTTCTTCTCTGTGTCGTTTTTAATAGATTTGGGGACTCGTAGTGTCACCCCCACCAAAGGTGGAGTTGTGGGTGTCGTGTCTATGCATGGCTGCACGTTATCATCCCCACTGAACTCCACTGGGGGAGCCAGGGGAGTCTGGATGTCCTCAGGAGGCAGTTCAGTCACATACTTTGCTGGGATGTAGAAAGGTTTGGTGGTTTCGTCTTTGCGAACATGCCACCAGTGGTCATTGGTCTTGGCGATTAAAATGTACTGTTCGTTGGGTTTGATGGACACTTTCTTCCCATCACGAGTTTCGTACTCATACTCAAAATTCACCAAGACCAAATCTGTGATGGACATGTCTGCGTCTCACGCTCCTCAGAGCTTTACTTGAGGACCTCTCAGTGCAGACCAGAGGTCAGGGTTTACATGAGGTCATCGCAAGACCTGCAGATTAGAAACAGTCAGACAAACAAACACACAACTGAATTATTCACATGACTATTAAATAGTTAACATCAAGCTTGCTTTCACAATTGATCTTATTAAGATGTAAACAATCAGATGCCAAGATGTTGATACTACAGATAATGTAAAGGTCTCCCCAATTTTTTTAGGGTTAGGTACCAAACAACAAATGACAGAGAAATAATGAGTAATATTCCATGAAGAAGAGTCAGTTATAATGTTGTGGACTGGTTCTTGGGCGGTTACTTTGGTAAACCAGTACATGATTAGTATCTTCCATGTATCATATCTGTCAGAATAAAAAGGAATGCAGACAGACTGGGACGACAGAACAATGCAGGCAGGTGCACAATATGACTGTTATCATAGTGAAGACAATAGTAAACTGAGGTATAGAACAATAGAACCTGCACTGAAAAATCCATGGTTTACATTTGATCCTTCATATATACATATATACATACATCGACACACATGCAAACATGTGCACACACGCACACACATACACACACACACGCGCGTGTGTGCAAGTGTACACACACACACACACACACACACACACAAGCAGCAACAATGACAGGAAGTTGATGCACTTTGCCGCAGAACAACTATTCATACCCCAAACTTATAGAATTGCTCAGGCGCTCAGAATAAGAGAAATAAGATGGTAAGCCACGGAAGAGGAAAACCCAGCAGCCTGTTTGCAGCATGAGGCAGTGTGCAGTCTGCAATCTCAGTTTTCCATATATGGGTCTGCATGATGACTTATTACAATAGCTGTGGAACACAACTCACCAAGAGAGACAATACTTCCCTAATTTTCATCTTCACGGTAGCGAAATGAAATTTAAAAACGAGAAGGGAATTTGGGAAAACTGTTGTTACACGGTGAAGACATTTTTTTTAACAGATTACTTTCAACAGATTGTTTAGTAATAAATAGTAGAATTTAAAATAGGAAAATTTAGACCTAGCAATGGGCATGGGCATTTGACTCATTTTAAATGTTACGGATGTGCTGGGAAAATGCTAGCTGTGGGTGTACCGTTTTACAAAAAAATGTTTACGGAGTCTTTGTAACCTGTCACTGTATCTTCCTGTCAGGCGGTAATATAATTTAAAAAAAAATGTGGGGCAAACATTGACAGCATTGTACAGTATTGCTTCATAACCTGTGGCATTTACTGCCACAGTGATTCTCCCACTCTGACTCTGTATCAGAAGAACAGAAAAGAGACTAAATCCTCAGTGTGTTTTAGGGGGATTCAGGAGAAGCTGAGGCAAACTCATAAGGGACTCCTGTCTCTGTTTGTGTCAGTCACGTAAGTCCAGTAATCCAGCTGTCCTGGACAGACAAGGCAATTCGAAAGAAGCAACAACAACAACAGCAACAACAAACAACAACCTCACACACTTACTTCTCAGCTGGGAGAAATCTAATGTGAAAAAAATGCCTTAAAACATAAAGTCCAATATATTCTGAAGCAAATCCCCCAAAATTCCCAAACACATCCAATGTGTTTGATAACGACTTGTTAATAATGTTGTTCCTCATAAAACCTGAAAAGATTAAATATGAAAAATCATCTTCATGTCCAGGCACATTATGCTACATCATACTAACACATCTGATACAATGTTTACGAAATGTTTACTGACACACTGTAATAGGATCCACCACCAGCTTATCCACTGACACATAGAAAGACAACCAACCCATAAGGAAACGAAGTTATAATTACATTACCTTATTTAAGAAAGGACAAGAACTGAGAAAACTTCATATTTTTCACTGTGCTGTTCATTCAGAAGAGATTCCCATACATAACTCACATGTATGGTCATCTCGATCTCTCTCTCCCTCAACCTGTCTTTATTCAGTCTTCTAGGTAGTTGCTTGAGAGAAGGCGGTGAGTGAGTCTACAGTACCCTGTGTGTTTCGAGACGGGTTTGTGTTTGTGGGTGTGTGTGTACAGAGGAGGGCGTGATAAAAAGTGTTTTGCGTACGTGTGAGTGAGTAAGTAAGGGAGTGTGCACAATATGTCATAATGCTAGACAGGTTTTCTTGCCTTACACGCACTGACACAGTTTTAGCATTTTTAGCCGCGCTTCAGATTTCCTGTTCTCTGCAAAAGAGGAACCAGCCCACAGAAAAACGGTGTGATTGAAAGGCAGTAAAGCACAGAAGGAGAACAAAACAGGCACATGGAGTATACCGAGTTAATGCTCATGAATGTCATTCAAAATTATTCACTACATATTTTAGTTGTTGAATTGATGGGGAGGACTACATGTGTACGTGTGTTTGCGTGTTTGCGTGCGTGTGTGTGTGTGTGTGTGCATGCAAGAGAGAGAGTGTGAGAGAAAATGTATTCATGCAGGTAGGCAGACAGGAAGAACCTGTTAGATCATCAGAAGCATCTGTGAGAAACACAGTACAGTGTGGTTTAAGATGGGCAACATGTTTCCCGGAGTGTGTGTGTGTGTGTGTGTGTGTGCATATATTAGCTTTGCCTTACTGATCTGTGTATCATTAATATGACCACTTTTCATGACTGAATAAATAAACCTATAATAAAAAACAGTTATGTGTTATACTGTACAGTTATATGAAGTTAATAGTTCTGTCAGAATAATCATATAAATAAATGATATATAGAAATACGGCAAATATGCAATAACAAGAAAGTGCTTGAGTTGGTCAGCAGCAGAACAGTAGAGGTGTGATCAGAAAGTGCATAGATGTACATGATTTAATTATGATGTAAAAGCTTCTTACAAATATTTTAAAAATAATGCCAGGTACTTCAGATAATGCCACTGGAGACACCTCACTTAGACAACACCGCCCTCTGCTGGGAAAAATTGTGACTGAAATCAAAACTGAACTGAAGACAGAAGACTCACACCCATGCAAACTTGTCAACAGTGCAATTAATTTATTTAAACAAAGGAAAGAATGCAATTTAACTGTTATTAAATTATACATATATATATATATAAAAAATTCATGCGTTAAATAAAATCTCTTGCTGTATCTTGAGATGAAACTTTGATCATTGTCATCATTGAAAGTATAATTCAAATTCAAATTAAAAACAGTTGTTCAAAATAACTACAAAAAAAAGAAGAAGAAGTGAGGACCATGGGACACATTCAGCCATATTTAAAATTCATTTTAAGTTTACCATTCATTCTGAAGAGACAATCAGAAGGTCAATCAGAAGCTTTATTCCTGTTCACCCAATCAGTTATATATACTGGTTTGTTTGGTTTTTCGGCTCATTGCATTTAAGGTAAGGATTCTTACAGATGTAATCTGCACCTTCCCTTTGTAGAACCAGTTGGGTTGGCTACTATATGAACTGCTTCATGTAGAGGAAGAATTACTTTAAGTTTGAGGCTTCACCCTCCGAACTAACTCCAGGCCTAGAGCAACAAAAATGCACTTGAATTAGTATAAAACACTACCAGATCTAAAGATGAAACAAATCAAACACAGCATCAAATTCAAATCAACGTTTCTTTATCCGATATTGCATCTTCTGAGAAAACAATACAGAGATTTAAAGTCCGCAGACATAAGAGCATAAAACCACCTAAGAGCAAAAACAGTCAAGCGTATGCTTCGATACGATAATAGTAGAGTTATGAATCTTCTCTTCCCCTAACGTCTTCTGATTTGGCATTATGTAGTAGTGAATGCTACAATCCACATGAGAAACATAAAAATGATATTGAGAATAAAGGCACAATAAGTTCATGATGAAAAAAAAAAAAAAAAAAAGAAAAAAAGACTGCTTACGCATTTTTAAACTTCATTTGCATCGCTGTACAGTACACGCATTCTTATTTCCCCAAGCATAAAGCTATTTCTGACTACATCTGCGTAATATAGCGTAAACAGTCGCATAAATCTTTTGTTGAGCATAAAACTGGTGTCTGCTTTGTAAACATACAATATTTTGTACAAAAGACCTGTACTTGCCATAAACATAAACACTCACTTATAAACACTCATTATAAAAACAAGGGCAGCATGATCCTTGGCAACTGACTTGATAGCTTCACAGGTTCCTAACATATGGTTTCACTGACTTAGACATGGCGAAGAATGACTCAGCACAAATGAATCCCAGCATATGACTGCCGCATGTTTAACACTGAGGATGTTGCTCGAGTTATAAAAAAAAATAATAAACGTTGACAGAGTCCTGAACAACACAAGGTTCCTTTTTTTTTTCCTTCTGTCTGTTTTTTTTAATGTCAAACTTGAACTCTCTTTGTGCGGTACTTTAAAAGTGCTCCGGTAAATATGTATGTCTGAGACAGAGTAACGCTATGGATGTCTAAGTCAAAGAGCTCTCAGGTAAAAGTGTATTAAACAGTGAGCAGAGCCTCCATTAATGTAAAATCTAAAAAGAAAAAGAGAGGAAAAAAAAGAAATTGTATTGAGTCTCTGAGTTAGTGCAAGTTGTAACATCGTCCTCACACATCAGCACCCTCTCTGAATCCCCCTATCCATTTGATAATAGACACATTCTGAGTGTGTATAATAACTGTAGGTCAGTATGTACATGTATGTATATGTAAGTGCACTTGGCTTGTTAATATTCATCCAGTTGAAGCTAAGAGGGGGTGATGATGTTCAGCTCCAGGTAGCTACAGGCAGTCTTAAGGGTCAAACACCGCACCTGCACTAAGGCCTAAGTCTAATGGCCTTTTGCAAGTTGCAGATGTGGGAAGTGCAGACAGATGTACTCTTCAGTCCTGCAAGTCTCTCTCCAGATATTTCTGCAGACGCATACAGCGAGGACAGTCAGGAGTCTGAGACTTACAAGAGGAGTGAAAGACCGCCTTACACTGATTACACCTGAGAGAGAGAGAGTGTGAGAGAGAGAGAGGGAGAGTGTCACATTAACACAATTAACACATTAACATAATTAAGAACACTGTATGGTAGATGTGAAAAGGACAAAGTAACTAATGCCCCAACTTGTCTTATAATTTCCATAGTTCTGCATGTAAACAGGCAGAACAGAGAACACAGAGATGGAGCAGTTGAGTGGTAATACTAGAGGATTATGTGAAAGACAGAATAAGTTCAAACAGCATAATTTTACAGCTTGCTTGTCCATTGTGGATTGGGTCCAATATGAATCTGGAACCAACTGATAGTCACATGTATTTCAAGGGATTAATTAAAACATTTGTAACAAAAGCTTCACATAAATAGGACAGCATACTCTGAGGCCATTTGGTAAATGATCTTTTCATGCCAATAACTGATCAATTATAAACATGTGATTTGTAACTCAACAGAGCGATTCTCATTCTTTATTGGGAGTATATCAAAATATAGATAATGGTTTAAACATGAAACACACGGTTCTTGAAATAAAGCAGAAAGGGGAACATGTGGTTTTTCCTATGACCTTACACAGCTTCACATATGCTGTACTGGACGCACACATACACACGCAAGCACACGCCTACACACACACACACACACACGCACGCACACACACACACACACACACGCACGCACACACACACACACACACACACACACACACAAACATACAGTCACATAGTCACAAAGTCAGAGGTAGTACCTGGTCGTGGTCTCAAACTGAAAGGGAAATATGATGTTGTCTGCATTGCAGATTTGGCAAATGAAACCTCGCTGGGTACAAAGGTCACAGTGATGCACGTGATTGGTTGAGAACTGGATCAGAGACTGCAGGTACGGCCTAAACTGACCATCTGCTATCTACGGAGAATCACAGATAATGAGATCAGGTGTGGGCATACCATTTATTATTAAACTACAACATGTATTTTTCTGTCACACTTTCAAAACGTTGTTGTAAACAGTACGACTTACCTGTCTCAGATCAAGCACACTGTATAGATCACTCGACTCTAACAAGTACGGCCTTTGTTCAAGCCTAGAGGGTGACAAGCGTAATTATGCCATCTGTCTGGAAGGCAAATTATATCTACTACAGTGTTCATGTCTATCAAACATATACAAAAACATACACACTCAAACCCACCTGTCCAGTATTTTCTTTTTGATTCCACTGCGACAGATGAGCAGGTAGTCGCCAAGGAGACGAAGTCTCTGTCTCAGTTGCTGCACCGTTGCCATGGTATCAGAGTGATCAAACAGGTCTGAGTTCAAGTGATCAAGGTTCAGAAGAGGCTCATGCTCAATCTGAGCCAAGAACTTGAGGGCTTGCCGTGAAACCTACACCAGAGGGAAATGGTCAGTGGGAGGGAGAGATTAAAAAAAAAACCCCATTTAAATAATAAATAATAAATACCAAACACTGAGATTTATCCTGAGTTACTGACCTCTCGGGCAGTGAGGTCCCAGTTGTGTATCATACGAGAGGGGATGACAATGGCGTTGCCATGATGACAGCTCTCGCAGTAGTTCTGTCCTGTGAACTCACACAGCCTGGCCCTCCCCAGAGACACGCCAATCTGCCTCGGACAACCTGCGGAGTCAACATAAAAACGCATACACTCACAACTCTCCATCACTCTAATGGCACAAAGTGAACTGTTTAACAAAACTATTTGCATCGACACATATAAAGCTATTGTGTAATTACACAAATATTCATGGCATTTCACATTGATTTTAGAGAAACTAAAAAAAACTCTGCATATTCATCCATTTCCATTGCGCCCCCCCCCCCCCCCCCCCCCCCCCACACACACACACACACACACACACACACAGAGACATACAGTGAAACACATGTTAATGCTTTCTTCCTTTCACAAACTCATCGTTTTTCGATCCTGCTCACCTGCACATTTGAAGTTCTGTGCATCCAGTCCCTTCTCAGTGGGAACAGTGGTAAGATGAGGCAGCATGATGGCGTCTTCCTTTAGCCTGTGCTGGACTAGTCTGTGGACATTCCCCCTCTGTTCCCCCTCAGGCTTGGGCACATCCTCCAGTGTCCCATCATCCAGGTAGGAGTTCAGAGCCTGCCTGATGAACTCCCTCCACCTCCTGGCCTCCACACCGCTCTCTGTCCGTAGTGTCAGCGTCTCCCCTCCCACCAACACCTTAAAAAACTCAGGACCTCCCAGAGACGCATCCGGGACGACGTCTCGGATGGACTCGATGGAGTGGGTGAAGATGGGGATCTTGCGTCCCTCCTGGATCCGAAAGCCCTTGAGGGCCTCCAGAGACAGGGAGAGCACCAAAGAGGTCCAGCCCTTCTCCCCTTGATGCCGGTACACGACCGTTTCTTTTATAGCGTCTAGTTCCGAGTCTACCTGTCGGGTCCAGTCTAGCTGGGGAGGTTCGGGCAACTGGTGGGGCACGTGCTCGGGGCTAGAGGGAGCAGAAACGGGCGACGGAGCGTCCTGGTCTCCTCCTCGACTCGGCCGAAGCACCTCGTATTGCTCGTCTCGCAGCGTGGGCCGGCACTTGTTCACGGCCTCCGTGATGCTTTCTACCCAATCCTCGGCCTCGTCTCTCGAGGGAGCGCGCAGGTAGAGCTTCTTTCCCGAGAATGTGAGTCGGAAGCGTCCGTCATTTTCCGCGTAGAGGTGCACGTCTTCGCATCGCAGGAGGGAGCAGTTTTCGTAGCAGGTGCGCTCCTCTTCGTTTATGTAGAGACGTAATTCGTAGGGAGAGAGTTCACAGTAATAATCGCGCCATATACCCATAGGACCGCGGCGCTCCAACTGACCCAGCTTCAATAAACCACGAAATGGATTAGAAAGACCTGCCAGAGAGAGAGACAGAGAGATAAACAGACAGAGAAAGAGTGAGCGAGAGAGAGAGACAGAGAGAGAGAGAGAGAGAGAGAGAGAGAGAGAGAGAGAGATGAAGCCACGATTCTTATTTACCATATAGAATGCTGCACGGGAAGTGTAAATAATTATAAATGCAACAACTGCACGAAGTTGAACTACCAAACAAGGAAGTACACAGATGTAGATAGGAAATGCAGATGATAAACTGTATACGTGTGAATGAGATGCAACCAAACTTCCTCATCCTGAATTCCTGATTGGCACAGGGTGTTAATTTCTGTTTCTAAAAGTAAGCCAAACAGTCATGCACATTCTCACACTTCCTATGTCAATGAGAAACCCTGCTCAGAGGTTTGGGTCACAAGAACAGAGTCTGACTGTGGTGTGAGCCACTTCCCCTCAGAAATAGTTCATCAAAATAAGAGAGAGAGAAGCCAAACTTGACTCATGTAGGAATCATTGTATATGCATGTCAGCAGACAGTATGAACAAGATCAAATAAGAAAAATAAACATACACTATAAAACTGTGCTATTTTCAATGCATACAGGCACAAAACATTCTAGCACTTAACACTGCACTTAATGCAATGTTAATGCATTAAGTGCAATGCACTTACCGCACTTAACATCCTAGCAAATGTATGGGTCTACTTCCAAGCATTAATAGAAGATTCTCCAAAGTTTCGGATGGATATATTCACTATGAGACATTTCATTGAGGAATACATGATGTTGTTTTTTCAGTTTTGTGTTTTTTGGGGGGTTTTTTTTGAATGAAGCTTTCTTACCAATCTGCCTGCGGTGAACCACACTGGGAGGGGACTGGGGGGTTTCTGATTCAGCGACTGGAGAGACACTACCATTCATACAGGAGTTGCTGACACTATAAGGATCCTCAAGATGGCTGCTGTCATCGGGAACAGGCTTATAGAAATCGTCCTCTGAGATCCAGGACGTAGAGTTCTGGGACAACGACAAAAATGCATTTCAGACGCTTCTATTCTAATTCATGGGGAAATGAACACAATGTCAGTTTACACACAATGGCTGTATTCCTCTTTAGGTTACATCAGAAACTGTCACTCACAGGGAGACCGGGAGAGGACAGGGAGTCCGCTGACGTTCTCCTGCTTATGGTGCTTGCGGAGCGTTTGAGCACTGGGTGTATGGGGGGCGGCTGCACTGGGGTAGGGGCCGTCTGACACGCCGGCTCTGTGACTTGTCGGTCAGGAGCCTTCACTAGAGTCTCAGAGGAGTCAGAGCTGTTGGTCTGGACTGATGGGGGGTCGATCGTTTCTCTCACTGCCCTCTCTCTGACGGAATGTTTCACTTTTAAATGAGTTGTCTCAACACCAGTCTGAGGTTCTGGGTTCGCTTCCCTTTCTGTTTCTCCTATCGTCTCATTGTCCAGAGAAAGCTCACTTATCGTCTCACCCTCAAGAACAGCTGAGGGCGTGCTGTTGTGGGAGACAGACAGCTCTACTGAGGGTGAAAGCTGTGTGTTTGTATCCTGAACATACATGTCTGTTGGAGGCGTGGTGGTTATATCTTTGTCTGAGTCGCTGTAGATGATGGTTTCGCTCTGGTGATCGGGCGATGGGCTGTAGATTTCCAGGTCGTCTTTTACGAGGTCTTGACCGGACAACTCCCTTTCTCTGAAACAGTAATGCACACATAACAAGCTCATAACAGGATCTATTAAACACAAGCTGCCCGCTTTAAGATGCTTCATCTAGTGCGGTTGCGACCACATGAAAACAGATATGCTTTACTTACTCTGCCAGAGCGCTCTTGTTCTCGGCATTGTTAACGATGTCCATGTCGCAGCTCCAGCTCTCTCTCTCAGGGCTCCGGAGTTCCTGTCCCGGCATGAGGCTGTCTGAACTCAGGCTGGACGACAGCTGAGACGAACCCATCGTGTCCAGACTCAGACTGGACGAGGCCAGGTGGGTCACCATCTCGCTGCCCCCGTTCGCCCCGCGTCCCGGCACCTTCCGCGTAACCTCCTGAACCGCGTCCGAGCCTCCGGACGACTGAGAGACCGAATCCCAGGAATCCTTGTGCTTTGCCTGGTGCTGGAGGCCGAAGCTGTCTGCCGGGGTGGCGGGACACAGCCCCGCGAGAGCTAGAGGGGTGTTGGTCCATTCGTTCAGTACAGCTGACTTGTAGGAAAGCTGAAAGGACAGGGAGGCCAGGCCCTGTAGGAGGCTGAGTAACACCTCCCTCTCCTCAAGGTCCAGGAGCAGAGCATTGGACTGATAGTACCCACTGAGCTTCACATCTTCACGCAGGAGAGAGGTGAGGTAACACTCCAGCAGGCCGTCGTTCAGGGCCAGCCTCACCCACGCGCGGCAACGCCCCACGTCCGTGTTTATGAAGCTCAGGTTCTCCAGTTCCGAGATCACATCCCTGAAGGAAGAGAGAAAAAGGTTTAGAACCATCATTAACTTTCAGAATACAACAGGAACATCCATCTGAACACCTGACACACGTGACAACTTACATTTGGCATAAATGAATACGTTTCAATAGATTACACAGTGAACAGACAATAATGCAGTTGTAATTACAGAACAGGTAACTTTAAAACTCTAGGTTTTCAGGAGAACAATTATACTGGAAATACAGTAGATTACCCCCTACTAGTATTAGTGTCCTTTCCAATAGTGCATAGATAACAGGCGACATTGGAAACAATAACAAGAGCTGGTATTGATCTCTTAGAGTAAAATAAACAGGAATATGTCACAACTATCTCTCATAATGGGAAAAGTGCTTAAAAAGACCAAAGTTCACTATGAATTATGTCAAAGAGCCATTTGTCAGAAGCACTTAGACTCCAGATCCAGTGACTACAGCACATGATTCAACTAATCCTGTTCCCTGTCTCAAAGTGCCCTGTTCCCCTGACATGACTTCCTCTCCATGTGCTGTCTCCACTGTGATCAATGAGTAACACATTTCCTGACTTATATAGTAGAGTGGACAACATAAATCAGAGTTCCCAACTTGCTCAGAGCATCTATTTAACCACAATAAATTCTTTTTGAACACTTAAAAGACATAAGTCACGGAATAAATATGGCATGTGACAAGATTACAAAATCGCTTATTGGAAATAGTGGCACGAGTTGCTTTTTCCCCAGAAATGTTTGCGGAAAAGGAAAATTTAGATAAAAGGTCATTTTAGGCCGCACTGATCAACCTTATTTGTCAGTTTTCTGTTAATAAGGTAATGTGTTGTTTGACATACCTGTGCGTAACAGTCTTGAGCAAGCACCAGAATACTGGCTGAGGAAGAGTTCCCCGTGAACCCCCTTTCCATCCACGACCTCCCGCGTCTGATCGGATATATTTGCCCCTGATGCCGTGGATGAAAACCGCCTCCAGGGCACAGCAGAGCAGGTTAGCCTCTGAGTCCTCACTAGTGACCCACTGGTCTGTGGTCACATAGCGCTTCTGAAGAGCCTTCAGTGTTAGAGCAATATTCTCCTTGATCCACTAAGGAAAAAAACAAAACAATGCATGAGCATTAGATCAAGAGATTCACTGTGTCGCTTACAGATTCACACAAGCCCTCTGAAGGTAAGAATAAGAGTTAAAAACCCAACAGAAAAGGGACCTTTCACAGGAAGCTATGTGGACTGGCAGCATGAGATAAAAGTTGATAAAGACAGACAATGTCCATGTTGCAAAAAACGAGAAATGGTCACAAGTGAAAAAAATGTATCCCATTTCTCATTTGTACTAGATGATCGACTTCATTTTGGGGTAAGAAATCAATAACACCAGGCAAAGATCTGTAAACCCATCTGATCTCCAGCTTATTTTGACCATTTACAGATTAAGTACGAATCTGTAGGGGCACTTGAACACATACGCTAAATCAAAACGGAAAAAAAACAATATAAAGGGGGAAATCCGAAAGCCTTCATATCTTGTCCTGTGTAACTATGAGCCCTGCAGCATACCCACTGCTTCCTCTCTAGTGAAAAAAACAACCTCTGATCTTCTATGTTTAGGAAGAAAGGTTGGGGGGAGGGGAGGGGGGGGGCAGACATGTCATCATGGTCTGTGCCCAGCCATGAGAATGTGAGCCATACCTTAAGTCAGACACATCACCTGACGTCAGCTGATCACCCATGTATGGGAACACAAACCAAAGTGCAAATGTAAATGGCACTCCACACACAAGCATTAATATGCAGAACCTGTAAAGCTGTATACGAAAATAAATGTCTTTTTTTGGAAGGTACAGCGGGTATAAGGACCTGACTCTTGACTCTTTCTGTATCTGTTCAATTAAGACAAACATTTAAAAAAAAATGTTCCCCTGTGTAACAGCCTGTTAATAAGCTACTTATTGGTAGTATCACAGTTTTACACAGTAGAAGTGGTTATGTGGTCAAAGACAGCAGCTGTGGTGTTACTGTAGCTACATCTATGCAGGCTGAAATTCAGGCTCTGAGCTCATATTTATGCAAACACTCCATGGACTATTAAGCAGAGGTTTGCCTTTAACTGTTCCGATTCTAACTGCATAAAGCCTGTCAGAAGTATAGCGAGGTAAAGTTTTGAAGAGGCTTTGATCCACAGAAGTCATAAAAAATGACAGATATTTAATGTCACAGAGTGTTAATCTTGAGAAACATGAATGTGACCAAAAGGTCCCATATGTTGACAATCCCTGAGCATCGATCAAACTATAGAGAAGAAATACAAATAAACCTGAATTGATAAGACAGCTGAAGTGCTTATCTGTCTGAAAAGATAACATTCAAGCATAAAGGAAGCCTTTCTCAGTGCCAGTGATACACATACTCTTGACCTTGAAAATCTTCTATTGCAAAATTTGGGCAAATATTACAAGGACTGCAACAATACTCTTATTCTTGGTGGCGTGATAAACTTAAGAAAACTTACTCCACAAACTACTTCACTCAATTACCTACCTACACACACACACACACACACACACACACACACACAAACAATCCATTTTGAATGACGGCAGTTGTTATTATGTCACTCATGACTAACTGGCAGTAGTTCAAATGGCCAAACCTGAAGAATAATATGATACAAGGAAGTCATCCAACACAAAAGCCATCTCCAATTTCTGTCGCCCAGTTCAGAAGAGTTATAGTAAAGACTGATACGTAACAGGGTCAAGCTGTGTCAGCACAGCTGATGATAAGCGCTCTACCATGAACCTCTAGGACAAAATCTAGGTCGTGGCTACTCACCTGTTTGAAATCTTTAGCCTCAGGGCCAGTCTCAGGACTCTGGGTGGCAAGCATGGCACCACTGGAGATCTGTTCACTCCCACATGACACACACTGTAAAACAACAAATCCACATCCATAGCAACTGTTCATACTGATTCATAGACAACAAAGGTTAGAAAAATTATTAAAGCTGACACAGAGAGCCATAGAATATAAAGGTAAGCTGCAAAACGACTGTCAGGCTTTAATACAACGAACCAGTCTTTTTCTTATATATCAGCCTCCATTGTCTTATCTTATGGATTTAAGCCATTCTATATATAATGAAAAATTATGTTCTTTTCTGGTGACAAAATCTTGTTCATTGATTGACGGTAGTGTGAACTAAAAGACAGTGATCCGGGCTTTAATGCCTCTATTTTAAACTTAGTTTGCAGAAACCTTCTTGTAGAAATTTGTCACAGGATAAGAAGGGAAGTCAAACACCTCGCCTCATTACGACTGCTGATTCTGGCAAGACGAAGTACAAAACGAACTTCCTGAAATGTTATTGAGCTACATATGTCAAGACAGACCGGTACAGAATTAAACTGTCAATGTGTACTCTATTATGTGAACTGAGACATGGTAATACTGCTTTTTTCTTTCTGGACGCGACACTTTGTTATCCCGCCATCACAACGTCGTTGTTTTGTTTTGACACATCAGCTGACTGACAGTTTAAAACAGCTGGGTAACAGTGACAGTTCTTTAAAGAAAAATAATTATAACATTTTCACGTAATGTAATCATCACTGTCAGTGTGGCAATATGTTTTTAAGTAATTCTTGGCAAAGCAATTAGATGCATTACTGAAGTGATTAAGTTACACTTATACCAGAATAATAACCAAGGACTTTTCCGTTTCAAAAATTGTATTTGTTAGTCAGAAATGTCCGCATTATATAAACTGAAGCCAAACTTTCTCATGTCCACATATTTAGATTTCATCCCGACACTACAAAGAAAGAGCTATTCAATCTCTCTAAATTGTTTAGAAGATCTTCGAAGTCCTGAAAGGCCAAATTACTTACCGTGTTGTGATTTTGCGCTGTGTTTTTCTGGGGATATGAGAGAAGAAAAGTGTACAATCCTGATCGACTTTGACACTCTAAAAAGAAATTCAATACACGATGTTTGTTGCAATCTCAACGGCTGTCAACGTAATTTCTATCGTCCCAGTCACAGCTCCTGGGAGGTCAGTAATCTAGATCGAAATGATCTACCTAGTGAAACACGATGCATCATGGGACAGGAACAGAAGGTTCTCAATGTTCTTGTTGAAGCGAATCTCTAGTGCGCAACATTTACGCAGACATCTCTGAAATTTTGAGTCATCATGACGGCGACAAGAAATAACAAACATCTCTTTTACGCGACTAAAGCTGTCTATTTGCCAGCTCAGTTCTGGGCGGTCTGAAAACAAAAAATTGTTGAATCATTGAAATATTTCTAATTTTAATTTACCTAATGTTTTCAGGTAGAGTTAACTGGCAAGATTCCACCCTCGTCCTGGTAGAGGAAAGCATGGATCAACATGTTCACATTTTCAACATGTGTAAGATCCAGGTTTGTTTAGGGACACAGTCTGATGTGAAACCTGTTGAAGATAGTAATTTGATGAGACTTTTTACTGAGGATACTAGTTTGGACATACAGTGCTCCTTTACAGAATTAGATCAAACGGAGGATGGCATATTAAGGCCTAATATCATTGTCCGGTGCTATGGCTTTCTTAATAAAAACATGACATTTCTTGCAATCAAATCAAACTCAGGTCAGAGACAGTGAAAAGTCAAAGGTTGTGATGGTGTTTTGCTTCATACCTCTTCTTTTTACTTTTACGTCTCCTTGAAAGGATCGTGTAATTTTTGCTGTGTTAAGCTACTTCATGAGTTTGTACAGACTTAAATGTAATCTGAGTTGTATTAATCACATTCAGCTACGGCTTTTCCCGCTGTTCACAAAAGATGTTACTTACTTTTCGCACAATCTATAAGGTACGACCCTGTCAGGACGTGTTTGGCATGGAATGGACGATCAGTGCAACAAGTCTGTGTTTGAGCCAGTGTCTAATTCCAACAACAAAGTGATATATTTTAAAATAATTTCCACCGCGTGATACTTAATTTAATTTGGAGGTGGGGGGGGGGGGGGGGGGGGGGTGGCATTCACTGTAGGCTATTGAAGGCTGTTTAATTTCTGAGTACAAAAAGCAGCTAAATTCAAAAGAGGAGTTACGACAAATTCTTCAAGACTTCTGGAGGAATTATATAGTGTGGTCAAGAGAATTACTTCAGTTTTGCTTGTAAGGGAGACCACACAAAATGCGAACTTGGTATTTGCTTACAGTGTCTTAATTAGTAAAGAAATACTTACTGCTCAGATAAATAGCTGAAAATATCGTTTATTTGGGCGGTTTAAGACTATGCACAGGGTCGTTTATTTATTTATTTAACAATACAACAAGGAACTTGAAGGCTCAAATTTCACAGTTGCTTTCGATTTCTGTTTGTTCTGCACTTGGAAATTTCCTCACTTGCCTTCGTCAGTCCACTAAGGATCTGAAATCAATTTACTGTATGATTTCAAGTTTCGTCACTTTCACAATAGCTGTCTGTCTTCCAATATTCGACACGATTGACGCCCCATTTGCTTCCAGTGAAATAATGACTCACTTATAGCTTACTTTTTTATTGTCCTCTAACTTATGCATGCATATCTAACCTGATAATGAACTGAGCAGTGGGACTTACTTAGCAATGAGCTCCTGGTTATTTGCTTTGTTTTGTGCTCTGCCTGCCTCAGAAGTCACTTTGGATTCAGGCCTCTGTAAATGAGAATAGAAATGTTAGGTTGAACAGTTAGGTTCAATATAAGAGCTGATACTCATTTGCCAATATGCAAATGAATAATCAGGTATCAAATACGCAAAGCACAGAAAGACAGCAGTGAAAAGAAACGCTGAAATGGAATTGCTGTTTTGATTTCATTTTGTTAAGCACATGGAAACTCCGTCATTTGCCCTGGGCACACAATTAAAGGTCCAGAGTTCATTTACAATATGATTTCAGGTTTCGTCACTTTCACAAAAGCTGGCTTTCTTCCAGAATTATTCAACTTGCACCTTGCACCTTCGAGTGAAACATGTTTCCAATTAAATCACGATTTCAAGTTAAATTTCAGAGCTTTACTAATGTGTCGCAGATTATATGGACCCGTCAAATTACAAAGGGAAAGTGCTGATTAAGCGACTTGATCACTGAATCATGCGGGCGCCACACTGATTGAACTTACCGTCACCGACAAAATGTGATACAGATGAAATTTGATCATTATAGTCTTTATAGTCTTTAAACACGCGTTATAAACAAACGTTACATCATTTGAGAAAAATTCAACTGAAAGCATGGGGGAATACACCACATGCAGTTATGTGTACATATACATAACTTTTACAACGTTCAGATCGTGATATTGTGAAAACGAAATTGGTTATTGTGGCTTTCCTTAGCCTATCTAGAGTATATATTACTGTAGAACATGTTCCAAAAACTCATCACTTACATTGTTATACTGTGTCCAGTGTTAAACTCAAGCAGATTTGACTATTTTCTTGAATTTGCTAAACGCTGCAAAATGGACAAACGATTGACACGTATTTATTTCGTTCTGTTACTGTGCTGCCAGAATTTAACGTTGGGATGTAGATGGATAAATCATAAATTTAAGCAATATAACGCAGAATGCCTGGATTTACTTAAAGAGATGGTGAGTACTTTCTGGCGCTTTTTTATTATCAGATATATCAGACAGAATAACCGTAAGATAGGCTATATTTTTTCATCTCTAAAATATGTCATTTACGAAACTAAAAAAGCATTACATTTTTGCATATACCATGTGGAATTTAATGTGAAAAATAAGAATGAAAAGAATGGTTTATTATTATTATTATTATTATTATTATTATTATTATTATCATTATTTTAACCTTTTTTTGTCAGGAAGGGGGCAGAGACAGCGAGAATCCTCCCTTCCCATATGACTTATATGAACATGCCAGAACTTCACAGGTTAGAAAGTAATGACCGGTATTCACTGATTATCTTTTTACCGTCTTACTTCTCTGCTCCTGCAGCTTTGTAAGTAGGGTCATACTCAACAACAATGGACTTGACATTCTGTGTACTTCTGAGAACAATGTGGCATTTTTGAAAGTCTGATCATTTTTTAAACAACTGCAACACATGGACACCCATGTATTGAGACAATATAGCACACCTTAATACATTTTCCACCATGCTTCATTTTGCAGCCAGAGAAACAAATCAGGTTTGTCATTCAGGCTCTGGAAGAAATCACACAGCTTTTTGATAAAGACATGGATTCTGTGTCCTGGGATGAGGATAAAATTGACACTTTCTTAAATGTTCTTGGTCAACAAGTGTCTGGACTGAAATCATGTGTAAGTACTAACATATGTGCAAGTGTGAAATACATAAATAACCTGTGAAATCAATGTCGCAGAACATCTGAGTTTCTGACTTGTGTGTCACTGGAATTTCCGTGATGATACATTAAATCTTGTAATACTTTGATCCATACCCCCTCATGAGTAAAACTGAAAGTAAAACCGATTTAACCATTTTAGCTATTTTCTGTGATAAATACAGGTTCATAGGCAAGTGAGGAAAAACAACAAACTTCAGTTGTACTTTGAGAGATTGAGAAACCACACCCTGCAACTCATGGTAAGACCTTTTTAAAAAAAATTCCTACATGCTTACATGCAATTCCTCAATTTGAAAATGTATCAAGAGACATTTATCAGTATGTTTTAATTTTTGGAAAATGTTTATTATTTAAGGGTGATAATATCCAGGGATGGGAGTTTGTTCAGACGCAGGTGATGAGACATTTGCGGATGCTGGAGTCACTCCCTGCTGTCAACTCTCGTGTCAGTTAATGGGACCACTGACACTTCATTGTTCCATTCAGAGACTTATCTGGAAATTTCTCAAGAAGTTGTGCCTCTTGGTTGTGTTTACTAAGGATCATAGTTGTTTACATTGTCATTTAATTTGATTTATTTATTTGAATCTTTAATAACTTATTTCAAAAGCATTTTTATTTATTGTAACATATTTATTTAAGTTATTGTGGACTCTCATTTTGGAATACTTTCATTAATTTAATGTATTTGTTTAAGTTATAGTATTGTGTTGTTGCTTTAATATAACTGAATATTAATATAACTGTTCTCACGTGAACAAACTTTGAGTTTTGCAGTTCATTATCTTTTTTTTTTCTTTAAATTTAGACTGGCAAGCCATAACACCCACTATGCTACTTGTATTCATGTTACACAGTTTTGTCAGAGTATAATAAGAAGGAGGAAGATGAAGGGAAATGAAGACTTTGGAGAACAGAAACAACAAAAAAAGTTTTATTGATAACATTTAATGTGAGAGAGATATACACACTTTCCCTGTACACACTTTCTGTGATCAAGACCATAGGATCAGTGTTCCAGTAGAAGCCAAATCAAACTTTAGGTCAAAGCGTGATCATCGAAGAGTGCATTTAATGCAATGATAACAGGAAGCCAGCAGATGGCGACATTTCACAATTCCTATGCTACAACATCAGAAAGTTTGAAGGCTTATGTCATGCTGCTGATGTTATACCCAAGTCAGTCACACTTAAGAGCATTACATCAGCTTACTGTAAGCACCAGAGCCCCCTCTACAAATATTCAGTACACACGTGTTTTCAGACATAAGGTTAATGTTTATTAGAAAGAAAACCATTAAAAAAAAAAATAAATAAGACTTCACTGCGAATGTTGAGTTAATGGAAAAACACCTGCCTCTCAAATTCCTATGGACAGAAAAGGAAATGAAGTGAAAGTGAAGATAGCCATTGAGCATTTCCCTTTCAGTAAGAGGTCCTTTAACATTAGACTGTTTATTTTCACAAATATGTTTTACTAACTTATATGAAGCACCGTAAAAAGAATAACAAGAAGTACGGCAAGCTATTTAAAACGACTTAAAAAATGATTGTACATTATGACACAGGCTATATCCAGGCCTGTAAAGCAGAAGGAGGGTTAATCACACACACACACACACACACACACACTGACATCCAACAGAGAAGAGAGAGAGAAAGAAAGACAGAAGATGGTGAGACGGAGAGAGAGACAGAGAGGGAGAGAGACAGTGATAGAGAGTAATAGAGAGAGTTATGAACATCACTAGTACTGTGCATCAAGAGAAGGAGAGTTCCACATCTCCAGCCAAGCACAATTTGACTTGATCATTTGTCCAGAGCCTAATTAAAATTCCCAATATTCCCAATAATCTGGTTATAAAACATGTAACAGTATACAACAAAGCCAGTGCTTTGTGCATGAGATCGTGGAGGTCTGTGTCCATCCCGATCAGTTTCACTGATTGATGCCAGCATTCACCCCAGAAGTGAGGTTGATATTCATGGAATTCCAGAGAACCACTGGTAACCTGGATGATGTGTGAGGGATGGCATGGGTACTCATTCCTGATCTGGAGATTCCATACTCCAGACTGCTTCAGTGCCTTGGCTGAGAGCCGGAATATCCTCATACAGGCCACAGTGTTCAATCTCCAAGCCCTGAACCAAAGACAAAGTATTTGAGAAGGATGTATATTTGAGAAGGATGCATCATGCAGTTACCATAAGCAAAATGTTACTGGCAGAGAGTGATTAGATTTTATTCCTTTTATTTTCCCATATCTGTTTCCTTCTCTCCGTTACAGGCACAAAATGCAACTGCTGGAGAGCAGAATTCATTTATTACATCTTTGTAAAATGCATCAGATAAAAGACAGCTTAAATTGAGGCTGTTGTGGGTTGAGATGTTATGAGGAAGTGCACAAGAGCACAAGCATGATTTCCTGTTTTGTTTTTTTTTTGTTTGTTTTTTTTGTTTTGTTTTTTTGAAGCCTCAATTAAATTTTTTTTCTTTGTTGTAATACACAAGGACTTGCATTGCTCATGGGCAAAATAGCATTTAAAACACAAGAAGAAAAGAGAGAGAGAGAGAGAGAGAGATACTTTCTCATGTTGTGAGTCATGTTGTAGCATTTACAGTTCACTGACTTTGTTATCAGTGAGATTGGAACATTCCAGTACAATTTAGATACTGAAATGGAGGATAGTATCACTTCTTTTGCTCAGAAAACATTGCATTTGTAGAGAAAGTGCAAAAGTCCTACGCATTCATCTGAATGTCATATAGACAGACCTCATATGTATGATCATCCTCAGGCTCCTCATAGATCGTCTCCTCTTTCTTTTCCTGAAAATAGATATAGACTAGATGTGTATATATAAATCAAATTGCATGGGACATATGGCCAGTCTATTTTAACAATATTACTGCAATCTATTGTTAATTATTGATGTCTCCAACAACAACAGGAACAACGACAACAAAATATTTGTTAGATATACATACGAATTGCAGATTGTAATGACAAATTGAACCCACAGAGCCCTGACTGATTTGATGTTTTCATGACACACTGCCAATATGTGAAAATATTATTGCATCTACAATGCATAAGTAATGGGGATGTGTGTGTGGTGTGTGTGTGTGTGTGTGCGCGCTCCACACTCACCAGTTTATAAAAGTGGAACAAAGGCACACATATAAGTATTACTAGCAGGAAACCCTGGATGAAGATTATTGCATCTTTCATCTTACTCCTGTGTATTGCAAGTGTAAGATTGCCACGCCCTAAAAGAAAGGCAGGATCAGAGTGTGGCTATAAGCTAGGGGAATATAATACATATAATGCAACACAGTCTACTGACTTGAGTGTCCAGCATTAGATAGGTACTTCAATGACTGAATAATAACTCAATTTTTAAAATGATTAAATAGACATACTATAGAGTAGTAATAGATTAAATGATATAATAGAATACTAGCGAATGACTATGCAAGGACACTATTCCTAGTATACTAGCATGGTACTCTAGACTAAAATAATGTAACATAAAATTATGCAAAATCATTTTAAATGTTGGATTGACAGCCTATGAAGGGCAATTACACTGTTAATGACAGTGTGATGCATTAATAATCTTAGTTCTGCAGTCACCCTGTTGAATGTACTGTATATCTGTACCATAAAGGAAGTGCAATGCTGCTCAAAGAAAAAATATTTTGTTCATTTGTGATTTCCAATTGGTTGTGACAAATGTTCTGTGACCGTTTGGGGCTCATTGTTTATACTTTTGTAGATGCTACAGGCAGTATACTCACTGTGGACTTGTAGTTCTGTGCCTGGTCCCAATGTACCGTTCGCCTTGCATATGTAAATCCCACTGTCTTCTGTCACTGTATCCATAATTTTGATGGCAGCATGGGATTTGCGAGACTTTGGCACAAAAATAATTCTATCACTCCCACTGACTGGTTGCATAGGCTGCTTGTACGCCGGAGACTTAAACCACTCCACAACCACTGACGTACTGGTGCCAGGAACCGAACAGCTGATGATCACATTCTTGGAAGTCGTAATGCCATAGAAACGGGGTTTCTGGAACACTTTCAGTTGGGTCTTGGCTAGATTATCTATAGAGAAAGGAAGCAGAAAATAAACAAGACCACAAATGCTGGATATTTCACACAAATTGTTCCCCCATGTAATGACTCACATCTTCTGGAAAATATTTCTATCCAACATCACTATGACCATGGATGATGCTGACATCTTTAAATATGAGGAGCAATTCATTAAAAAAAGAAAAAGAAAAAGAGGAAGAAAATGAAAAGGAAAAAGAAAAAGAACCGTTATGAATTTTCATATTATAAAGTTTTTTTTTTCATAAAATTGTTTAATGACAGAAATTCTTAATTAAATGTTACATTGTATCAGTTTAAATACATCATAGCTATTAAGTACATATGGTATACTGATAACTTGTTTTGAAGCTTTGTGACTTCCTCTTTTCACACAGATGTGAAGGAAGTGCAACGCTGAAAACAAGGCAGAGGTAAAACCGTAATATGCAAAACAATTTCTGCAGCTAAAACATGTTTAACATTTTAAACATCACTACAAAAATATAACGAGCTAAAAAGGCTAATAATTCTTACTGAACGTACTATGTGACATTCATTCTGACCTCAGAGCACAAACTTTTAGATTTTATATACTCTTCCGTGTTTCAAAATTCTGAGGATATTTTAATATCAAGTTTACTATTAAATATATCTCCAGCAAGAGCAACTACCCACCTGAGACATTCACCAGGGCCAGCAAAGTACATCCAATCACCAAGTAATGCATTGTTCCTCTGACACTGCGCTCTTATTCACAAAAAAAAAAAAAAATTCTGTAATCACCAAGCAGATGCAGTTCACCAGACAGGTTTGTAAGTGTACGACTAGTTTCAGATCTTACGCTGTCTAACGGAAGAGAAAGATGAAGAGAGAGACAGGGTAAGTGAAAGGGGGAGACAGAGTTTGGACCTCCCATCACCATTTCAGAAGGAGCAAATCACAATTCAATGATAATAAGATTCCATTTTTGGACAGTACGCAAATGATCAAAATCACCCATGCCTGCATTGTGAATCAGAACTTCAGGGAAATGTTGATTCATTTAAAATCAAGCACGTCTACAAATTTGTATATTAGTTGGCGATGATCTTTCTAAAATCTTACATTAATCCCAAATCAATTTTAAGGATGTGTTAATATTTTTCTCCCACTGTATCCGTAAATTAGGAGCACATATGTAGCCTTTGAGCTTAAAAAGAGATATTGAAATTTGACAAATATGCTCCTTCTAAGGCAACCATTAACCAGAACCAAAAAAGATCTCAGCGATAATATCATATATTGCATAATATTGTATAACTATAATACAGGAGGTGAGAACAGTACAACATTTTCACATCTGTGAACAGTATTTTACACACAGATTTGACAGAGTCAGTTTAAATGAAATGCCTGCGCTGTGAAAAGAGGTGTTTTGGCGACACTGTGTAATTAAACCATGCCCACTGCTGCACATTTGTCCCACTGGGACATGGGTCGGGGGAAGTGGGGGGGTGGAGCTGTTATTCAGTGAGGTGTGTGAAGTTCACAGCATTTTTTCCAATAATCAGACTCAAACTACGATATAGAAACACACAGAATCTATGCCTCAGGAATGGTATGACATGAGAATGAATTACCATATTTGTTCAGCTGATTGATTTTCCACCAAATGTACCATTTTATTGAGTGACTATATGTAGTATATACCATAAAAAAAATCTTATTTGTATGTGAATTTATGGTAATAAGAAATAAAGTTTTCAAATGATGTTAATGTTTTCCTCTACTTTTAAACAACAAACAAAAAAGTTAGATGAACCAACACACTGTTTTTCACTGGTGCAAGTGGTATGTAGCTCAAATGAATCATGGTCATGATCCATGAGATCCTTTGGCAAAATAACACCACTCTCTGTAATGACAGAGGTTTTTCTGTTGTGTGGCCAAAGAAGGCTCTCCTTCATGCTCTAAAGCATAATGAAAGCAATCACAGAAAAAACCTGCTCCCTTTAAAACACCATTAAAAAAAAAAACATTCCTGTGAGAAAAGACTAATTACCCTTTTAACCCACTGGTGAAGTTTTTAGTAATTTTGCAATAAACAGAGTATCAAAAGTAAAGAATCACAAGTGCTAAGATTTGATTTTAACCTTTAAAGTGCAGCCAACCCAATTACTTCCTGCAGAATCAGAAACAGGAATGGTCTCCGACTCACAGTACGGCAGGAGACAGTCACCATACTACAGTAAATATTACATGAACCTGGCAGACATTTTTCAGTTCACTGCCCGTCACTGAACTTTGACCTTTTACACTTGTTCCATATATGGACCTCATGTCTCTTAAGATATCTCCACAGGACTCTAACCAATACACACACCCACTCGCCAACACATAAATGAAGAGTTCAGAATGTCTTTATAACGTGAAAAAGGTAATGTACACAATCATTCAACGCTTTGTCAAAATCTAGTCTAACAATTTACATACTTGTGTGATACAACATACATATTAATCTTCTTCATACCACGAAAACAATTACACTAATATATCAATATACACTGGTATATAGGAATTAAAATTCTTGGTATAGTAATTGTATGGTAAAGCCCCAGAACTCCCCAGTACTTAACACTTGTTACCTGAGGTGAAGACATCTCTTAGCTAGTAGTAAAAATAGAAGGTGTGAAACAACAGAGCAGAGAAGGAGCATGATGTGATACCCAGAAACAGTCAAAAGGCGGCATGTGTACTGTGGAAAATACTTTGTAAATGATTTTGGGAGCATGTACATTGTAAGGTAGAAAAAGTACTATACATAGTAAAACACTTGATGGTGATCATCAAACACTTGATGGTAATCAATCAAAATTAAACCAAGCTGCCATAAAAAATCTCCCTTTATCCCGCTAATAAAAAGGATATCCATACCTATCTATGTATCTATGTATCTATCTATGTATCTATCTATCTATCTATCTATAAAAATTGGAAGAATTCAATACAATTTCGAAAGCAGTGATTAACACGTCCCCCTTTTTTTTTTGATTATTTATTCTAACAATACTGTTCAATGTACATAAATAAAAGGATTTTTAGATAATACAAAGAGAGAAAAAAATCAAAAATGAAAAAAAAAACCAACCAAAAAGCTCTCAGAAGTGTCCAGAAAGTATATACAGGCAACAAAGATAATAAGCCAATAGCATTAAGAATAAAAATATCTCTCTCTTCTTTTACAGTGTAAACAAAAGTAAAGGCCACTTTATCATTATTTTTATCACTGAGATTTCATTCATTTAAGCTATGTTTGAATTTTTGACACGATAACATTGCAGTTGTTAATATGAAGCAATTAGCCCTACTACATTACAGTCCTGTGAGAAAGGATTTAAATATAAACATGGCTTTGCTAAACCAAAACTTAATGTGATACACAACAAATAACAGTAAGTTAGACAGCCATTCCTTGCTGTCAATGTCACAAGATACATAACATATGAAGGTACAAAGAAATTTGCACACATGTCTCTCAAGTTGTATTTTTCAATTGTTTTTAACATTATGAAGAGAGAGATAGGTTTGAAAGAACACCAAACATATACTACAGAAAAAAAGTGCTTATTTATTTATACATTTTCAGAAGTAAGACATTTGCTATTACGTTAAGACTTGAGACAAAATTTCCAAAGAACTTTCTCAGGCTGGTGCATATCTCTATATAAAATGAGTACACAATAAAAAGTGACACCGTCAATACATTAAAATTTCTGTGTTTTCCTTCTGGCACAAATCTATTAATATGTAGATGTTAAATAATCTAGATAACTCTGTGATCAATCAGATTTCCGTGTCATCTTTCAACTACATACCATTAAGCCTACACTTTAAAAATATTGTCTAAGTGGTGGGGCAGGCAATGGTGAGACAACATAGTCTTGCACTATATACATGAACAGGCCATAAATGTAAACATCAGGGATGAACTTCACAATCATACACTCATAACAATGACCCAGTGAAAAACAAAGACATGAAAAGATCATTTCTTTCAATACCATGAAAGAACTTTGGATGAAAAATGTTAGATGAAAAATGTTTAGCAAGTATCTCACAGAAAACAGTAATGTACAGTAAGACCATATTGTCCCATACCATTGATATTTTGTCAAACTTAGTAATATGAAGGAAAAGACTCATTAGGCCAAGAGGGCCTAATAGGCAGAGAGAGAAAATTACATGTTTTCAATATGTTTTATCATTTAGGCCCAGGGAGAAATACCTTCTGTCATTCTAAAATCGGGATATTCCTTCACCTGATGTTATTTTCAAAAAATGTAACATAGAGGTAACAACCTTTCCTGGATGAAAGACTCAAACTATCATATCATCATCAGAGAAACACAGAGAGAGAGAGAGATAGAGAGAGAGAGAGAAAGAGAGAGAGAGGGAGAGAGGGAGAGAGACAGAGAGAGGGAGAGAGAGAGAGCGAGAGAGAGAGAGAGAGAGAGAGAGAGAGAGAGAGAGAGAGAGAGAGAGAGAGAACATATGAACAAAACGTTTGGACCAGATACAATGGTGCAGTCAGTCTGTCTGCACTAACCTTAAACTAAGCTGTTGTTGAAACAGTGCATGTTCAAAATGTTGGACATTTTCTGTTAAATACAATGAACAGCAGTGCTCTGAGGAGAATGAACATTTTTGTGCAGTATGCAAATTTAGAGACTGTCACTCTGTCATGCTTCACTGGGTGTGTCTTGCAGCGATTACATACTATTTATGCATGATACACAAAAGCTTTATGTAATATTTGATATGGCTGCACATTCTGCTGCATTTTGACTGTATAAGACACACATAATAGCTCACAGTCTACTTTACTCATTCCATTCCTCTGCTGTAAACCAGAGGGACATGAACAGGGGATATATAAATAGTGCAAAGGAAGTTGAGGCCTTGAGAAAGATCTAGATGTCTAGTTACAGCTATGATCTACACAATACAAGAGAACCTTCTTGACACAAATGAGCTACATTTTTCTGCTGTATCCTTACTTGGACAGATTTACACTTATCACATTACAAACAATAACACCAAGGGGTCTTTAAAGAGTTAAAAAAAAAAGTTCTTTACAGAAGCTCTCAGTAAGGGCAACTGCTTGATATGAAAAAAACTATTTTCTATTTTGTACTGTAAACTGTTAATGTTTTTATAGTAATGACTGACAAGTTATTGTTGTTAACTTAGGTTGATTTGTTAAACATGATCAAAGAATCTATTGACAAATTGCTATTGACAGAGTGCTACAATCTAACATTTACTTAGACATAGGACACTGAGAATATCAGAAGAACATCTCTTCCTTCCCTGTGGGAGAAGACATTAATATATTATAATTATAATTTTATAATATTATAATTTTGTATAATTTATAATATAATTCATGATATTAAATTTTTTAATTCAGTTGGCTTTTAGGACCATTATGAATAATTCATGAGTTACATCTGTTTGTAAAACTGTACATTCAGTGGGAAGTATTTTGGGTGGGTTATAAATGATTACATTTATATCCTGTCTGAATAAGGTTTTAAAAAAAGCAAGCATAGAAAAAAAATTCCTCCAAACTCTAATTGCAGTTATTACATATTGGCAAATCACTAAAGGTTATGTGCAATCTCTTCAGATCAAGTGCTTCTTCAAAGTATCACAAAGTTGGGTGTGCAGGTGATACTCCAGTAAACACTTCAGCATTCCAATTACACAAGGAAAACTGCCTCTAGTGAATTCCCCAAAGCCTCATCCATTTATTATACAATGGACTCCCTTAAAGCAGCAACCTCTGAACTTGACAGGTCTCTTGTGGTTTTTGGAGCAGAATGAAGGACCACCTCACTTGTAACCTCCACAGGAACTACCATCATCCGGCCCTGGGGCCGAGGATAGGTTACATGCTTGGTGGGCTCAGATGAGGTGGCTTTGGGTGGGGCAGCATTGGGTGGCATGGGCCTAGCCTTAAGCTCCATGGCCATGGCCAGTTCTGGGTTGCTGCCATAGAGTGCATTCATCTTCCGAGCAATCAAGCCTTCTGTCTCTGGTGGCTCCTCATCTTCCTGTCGCCTCACTTTCCGCTTTGAACGCCTCATGAAGGAGGCGTGGCGTAAAGAGCGTGTCAAGAGGTGTTTGCGATAAGCTCTCTGAATCACTACAGCTGCTAGCTCCTCCTCTTTCCTCCTTAGTGTGGTCGTGATTGGTTCAAAAGAGGCTGAGGTTGGGTTGTTCATCTTGAACTTAGTCTCGATGCTTTCTCTCATGGCAGCCATCTCCACTGTGTCACCAAGAACCTCTTGGGTTAGAGCCAGCAAGATGTCCAGACAGTGAATTTTGTCTCCTGTAACAATGGGAAAATCCATGGAGATCAGTTTGAGCTTGTTAGGCTTGGGAATGCGCAGTGGCTCTTGCAGTGTATCACAAAACTCGGAGAGGCGGCTGTGCTCCAGGAACTGCGTGGCATCGACGTCAAATTTTTCCCATGTCTCATTGAACATCTCAAAGTCATCCTCACACAGAAGGTCACTACTCTCCTCCTGTGCTACATTAAAATTTTCAAGGATGATAGCAATGTACATGTTTACAACCACCAGGAAAGACATGATGATATAGCTGCAAAAGAACATAATCCCCATTCCCGGGTTCCCACAGTTGCCCCTCACTTCTGACCCAGGGTTCTCAATATCAGGATCGCAGTCTGGAGGTCCACTGTTCAACATGGGAAGCAAGAGTCCATCCCATCCAGCAGAGGTAGTGATCTCAAACAGGCAGATGATGCTACTGCCAAATGTCTCAAAGTTGAAGATGTCATCAATACCTGCCTCCTTTTTCACATAGGCAAAGTTAGACATGCCAAAGATGGAGAAGATGAACATGATCAAGAAGAGTAGCAAACCAATGTTGAATAGAGCAGGAAGTGACATCATGAGGGCAAATAAGAGTGTCCGGATGCCTTTTGCTCCTCTAATGAGACGTAGCACACGCCCAATCCTGGCCAGTCGGATGACACGGAATAATGTAGGTGACACAAAGTACTTCTCAATGATGTCAGATAACATTAAACCTTAAATGAGACAAAATAAAGATCAGTATTAGAGGTCACAAATTAATATGCACTATGAAGTTAAGTACATGTTTCTGAATGACACTCAGTCAAAGAATAGGAGTAATTTATATTTCAGTGAAAGCCTTTATGAGGAGTTATGCATCAGTGCTAAATGAAGGAGGTTAGCTCTTAGAGCCTTCAGCTTACCAGCTATTGAAAGGATGACGACAATAAAATCAAAGACGTTCCATCCAGCGGTGAAGAAGTAGTACCTGAGTGCAAACATCTTGAGTACACATTCTGTAGTGAATATGACAATGAAGACTACATTGATCTTGTACAGAATATTCACTTTCTCTTCACTCTGGTTATCAGTCTCCACCATCATGGTCACCATGTTGAGGCAGATAAGCACCATGATGAAGATGTCAAAAAACTGCTGACTGATTAAATCAAATACTGCTCCCTGGATCTTATTCTGTCAAAGAGAACAGCATAATTGCCTGATTAACAAGGACAAGTGCAAAGACATTTATGGTTTATCTTGTTTATCACAATGACACAATGCTGTCACAATGCTGCAGTACTGCAATAGAAAGATTAAAATATGAATAAATGTAATTGTAAAAGCTGCTGCATACCGAAGGTCTTGGGATAGGTTTGGCAGGTTTCTTGTTGCCAAGCTTCTTCATGGCATCATAGTACTTTTTCTGTTCCTCTGTCATGAAGATATCTTCCCCTCCAAAGTGCAGAAAAAAAAAAGAAAATACAGTTATTTTTGCCGTTGATGTTAAAGTTGTTTTTGTGTTGTAAATAATCTGCTGGTGCAAATTGCTGCTAATACACACCCTGTAAAGCATAATAATAAATACAAAACAGTAAAAAAAGAAGGGAACAGAAATGAATTTTGGAGCTGACGCTTATCTTTTTCTTTTGCTGATTGAAGTTATCAATGATGACACCGATGAAGAGGTTGAGAGTGAAGAATGAGCCAAAAATGATGAAGATGACGAAGTATAGGTACATGTAGAGGTTAATCTCGTAGGAAGGCTGCTCCTCGATCTGACACAAAGAAACTAGTGTCAAAGTCAAATGACCTCATGTTGTATTTTAAAATATTATAACACAACTGAGTATGCTAATGAAAAATATGCCATATAAAATAATCCACCATACAGGATTTACAGGATTTGAGAGGTAGTTTAGTCGATACCTCTCGGGAATCCACGGCAGCATACATGATGTCCATCCATCCTTTAAAAGTAGCCTTTGAGGAAGAAATACTTTGAGTCTCACCACATCAAAACAGATTACATGCTGAAAGCTTTAGTGTATTGAATTACCTTTCATCCTCTGGAGCAAGAAAAAGAACAGAGAGTATATAAATTGTACATTTTCTTAAAGGACACTACACGTTATGTTACCGTCCTATAAGACATTATTATCATGTCAAGTGTGTGCCACTTGACAATTTCACTTAAGGGACTTGCAATACATGAAAGAGGTAAATATTCATTTATTTCACAGAAAAGCATGTCCTATTTCAACCATGTTCTCTCATAAGAAAAAACACTCACCACTTGCAGTAGGGAGAGGTAACCCAAGCCAACATTGTCATAGTTGACTTTGACATTAACCCAGCGCGCCTCGTTGGTATGCATGAGTGCAATACAGTCACTCATGTTGTTAACTATCTCGATGGGAAACATCTCATCAGTTGTAGTGTTAATACACTTGTAGAACTTTCCGGCAAACAGGTTGACCCCCATTATACTGAAGATGAGCCAGAATATCAGACACACCAGCAGCACATTAAAGATAGAGGGAATGGCTCCCACCAAGGCATTCACCACAACCTGCAACCATGGAGACCACATATGTTTAAAAACAAATATTAAGGGTTGAAAAATCTGAACCAAAAGAGAGTTCCTCACCCTCATTCCCTCAAATCTGGAGAGGGCTCGGAGAGGCCGAAGAGCCCTGAGCGTTCGGAGAGATTTGATTGGCCCCAATTCAGAGTAGCCCATCAGATTGGCAGTTAAACTGATGAGGGATACCTGAGAAAAAAATTCAATGTTTGCTTAGATATGTAATTTCTCAAACTCTCAGAAGTATACTTAGATAATACAAGCATTAAGTATGATACTTAAATTGTTTTAGTTAAATGGACTTTTAATGAATTCCAAAGTAAACTCACATCCACAATAAGGAAGTCCAACCAGCACCAGGCACTGGTGAAGTATGTCTTGAAGCCATATGCTACCCATTTAAGCAACATCTCCACAACAAAGATATATGTGAAGACTTTGTCTGCATACTCCAGGATGATCTTGATCACCCTGCGACGTTCTATGTATATATCTTCAAATGCCTGAGTAAATAAATTATAATCAGTATATCAGAATTTTGTTCAAACCAGAGTGAAAAGAAAATATTGTATAAGAATGTCTGTAACTATGAATTGCAAAATAGTACTCTGGTTATGTTTAGTTCAAAAGTTCTAGTATTGTTAAACAAAATTTCACACAGTCCGAATATCCAACTGTGTGATATCATAGTATGTATTTGTAGTATTAAAACAATGTATTTTATTTGCTTATGAATAGAGCACTGTTATTACGCATAACTGACATAACTGTATTTTCTGTTAATGCTCTCTGTGCTACAGGACTAGCCTACTCACCAATGCTCCACTGCTGAGGAGGATCATAAAGATGATGAAAGTTTCAAAGTAGTCATGCTCCACGATAGTGAAGCAGGTTCTCCGAAGGTTCCACCAGGTTTTTCCCCGTCCTTGTGTGATGTCTACACTCAGACAAGGACATCGCCTCACACAGTCTAACGAGAAAAAAACAACAAATCGGAGCATAGATTTTAAGAAAGGTCCACTGAGAACAGGTTTCTACTTTGCCCTCAGAAAAAGGGGGTGAAAGAAGTAACATGTTGTAGCCATGAAGCAATTTTCCTATGTAAATTGCCTTTCCCAAGGGCACAACAGAGGCATTCTGCACCAACACTATGAACCTATTGTCCTATGAGTTCTAATGCAGTCCCCTGTATCTGATTAAGGATTTGAGCCAACAATCTTCAGGTTTCCATTCAGTAGCTGGAAATAGCTACTTGCCCCTCAGTTTGGTGTCAGCTAACTCCACACAGCAGCCAGCTGAGAGATAGAAAGTTTGACCAAGAGAGACTGAAAAAGACAGATTCAGATAAATAATAACTTCATACTTTCTGTGAAACAGGCTTCGGGTTCTTCAGGCTCAGGCTCTTCCTCCTCCTCTTCTTCTTCTGGCTCCGGTTCTGGAGGCCTGTAGTCCACTGTGCTGCAGACTGATGAATCATCATCTTCAAGAGCACCCATCAGCTAAGGGAGAGAGACAGAGAGAGAGATGGAGAGATAATGATTAATATACAGATTTATAAATGGCAGAGAAATATTGGGTTATGGTAAATGTGAGAGAAACACAGAGAAAATGGTTGATACAGAGAGGTTTTGTGACTTTATAACAATGTACCTTTATACCATCGCTTTCATCCATAGCTTCATCATCTGATGAGTCCTCTGATTCATCATCTTCTACATCAGATTCCCCTTTGGCAATTGGCACAACCAAAGGTCCATCACCTTGGACTGGCCCATCGTCCAGGCTGTTGGAAAACCCATCTGTGAGTTTACCCCCATCCAGATGGTTCAGAGAGTAGGTTTCTTTTTTGCCTTCTCCGTCATCCCCAGTGTCAT
The DNA here is from genome assembly GCF_902362185.1 of Chanos chanos. Taxonomy (NCBI): domain Eukaryota; kingdom Metazoa; phylum Chordata; class Actinopteri; order Gonorynchiformes; family Chanidae; genus Chanos; species Chanos chanos. The sequence continues at coordinate 43,232,287 of NC_044499.1, read as the reverse complement.
CGTCAGGGGGCTTCTTTCCAAGGATCCGTAGAACCAGTCCAGCGACGAAGGCTTTAACCCAGTCAGCTGCTCTATGGATGCGTCCAATTGCAATCTGGAGATTGTTCATCTCATTGTCATCATCTCCTCCAGAAAGGTTATCTCCACTGAACGAACTGAGCAGCAAAGCCAAGAAAAGATTTAACACCTACAAGAGAAAGGAGGTGAGGAGAGTAGTCAGGAGGGAAATGGAGGAAAGAGGAAGAGGAAAGAAAAGTAAAATATATAGGTATTATCTAATGTGCATTTTTGTCATTAAGCTAACTAATTTAGTGTGCGTATCTAGCGTGCAGTAGGAGCTGGAGTGAAACGTTACACTTCCATAACTTTAACATCAACGCCTTAAAGAATGAGGAACTAATTATCTACCCTTTGCACAAGGCTACCAAAAGTGATTTAAGAGATTTGCCAGTCAGTACACGTCATGAAACCAGTTTATCAAAAAGCATAATGAGAAAGATAGCTCCATAGCTCTAGCTAACATAACTAAATTACTAACATTAGCCCTAGTCAATATACATCATGCACGCCACGGTTAATTTTACCAACCAGTCTGTATCTCATTAATATTAAATGTATTTACTGACTTTACCACCATTCAGCTAGTAACACATGCAAATATAATAAAATGAAAGCAAAAATCTGTGATGCACTATTTCTGTGTTCGTGTGCAGTCTGTTACTACTAGACAGATTATAAAGATGCAATTGCGATCAAATGTTTAAGGCCCAGTTCTGACGGTTTGTTTAAGAGTCACAGTGTTTGATCGTATTAAATGTTTAGGAAAATGATAAAAGCCAATCTGACCATAGACTATAGTTACAGGCTTAGTGCTGTTGCTGTATATGGTCTATTCCATGTTCACATGCTTTGACATCCAGCATTTCAGCTTTGTGTGAAATATTTCCTGTACTCAGAAGCTGTTAGGACAGGCATGAGTGCTCTTTCTGAGAAATGACATGGAGTGCCGTTGTGTGAATATTTTCATATCTGTGCTGCAGATTAATAACTATGATGGAAACACTTTATAGATGCACCTCAGAAAATTTTGGAGAGTGGCAATAAACAAGATACTGCAATAAACAAGATAGTGCATATATGTATTATAAGATATATATATATATATATATATATATATATGTATGTGTGTGTGTGTGTGTGTGTGTGTGTGTACACACATATATACAGAGTGTGTATATGTATATAGAGACAAAGTGCGTAGAGTATTGGTTTTAAGAGTTATTGGAACAACTGATCTTTCATTACAGATCTTAAAGTAAAATATTTTCGAGATAATATACTTTCACTATTAGATAGTTACTGGCGATATAACATCTTTATAAATGCACATCAAAGAGAATGTCATATTTCCATCTATTTTTAGATTTTGATTCTACACTTTACCGGGGACATTTAACCTGCTGTCATAATTTAGGCTTAGTAAGAATATCATTGTGCACCTTAATGTGTGATCCACAGTTTTCTTTAAACTTGGGTTAATTTGTAAATGTTTTGTGCCATTAGATTTCCAGTCTGAAGTTCTGAAAATCAAAATGGTCAAACACATAGCCTTAAGTGGACATAATAGAGAAGGAATGACTGAAAATCCAAAAGGAAACGCAAAGAAAAGAGACAGTAAGAAAGAGGGAGAGGAGATAAGCACATGTTGGAACATAACAATGGAAGGATAAGATATATACTATGGATAAAGAAATTGAGAAAACGCACAATTAGTCCCTAAGTCTACAAGACTGCAGGCAAATGGAATACTCATTCTAAGAACTTGTCAACAGGAATGACAGAGAACATTATTCATTCTTTTGATGCCAACCACACAGTCACACAAAATGTGGAATAAGACATCATGGAAGTCCCCACATGTTCCCAAGGCTTAAATCATAAAGTATAATTTTTTTGCAATTATTAACTGGTGTGACCCATATATATAACACATATCAAGTTAACATGAGCTCTGACATGACGAAGCATCAATAAATATTATGTTGTCTGCGGGCCTGGCAGACGTAAGCTATCTTTAGCGTCTAAACCAAGTTAGTCCACTTCTGGGTTCCTATTTCCCCACTTTAGATGCAGATCATGGTTACAGCGGCTGGGAAAGGCTTGTCTCACCCATATCACTGTGAGGTGAGAATCAGACTGGGGTACAGAAAAAGGGCTGAGATGGATGGAAAGCAAGGGAGAGAGAGAGAGAGAGAGAAAGAGAAAGAGAGAGAGTAGAGAATCAATGCTCAGACTATCCCTTCCTGCACTTGAGGGCCTGTGATCTCATTTTCTAATTTGGAGTTGCTCATCTAATTCAAGTATTTCAATCTCCACAGAATTCATCCTGTCAACAATCCCTCCAAAACAATAAATTAATGAGACTATGTCATCACCGAAAGGTTTTCTCTTAAGGGCACAAACACTCTAATTCACCTCTCCTGAGACATTAAAAACACCACTCTTATACTAACTCTACCACCAAAGATGTTAATTGGAGTCTGAAACCAAAGTCTGAGCAGAAAACAGTCACTGTTTATCACAGCAGTCTACCCATTTAATGATGCACACCACAAATTAGATTGTTTATAGTGATAACATTGTATAGCAGAGCAGTGAGAAATGAGGGTTTCATGGTGGCTCAGTGGTTAGCACTGTCAACTCCTGGGTTCAAATCCTGGCCGTCCCAGGTCGTTTCTGTGTGAGGTTTGCATGTTCTCCCCGTGTTTGCGTAGGTTTCCTCTGGGTGCTCCGGTTTCCTCTCACCACAAAGACATGTATGCTAGGATTAGTACTCCTGTCAGCGACCTTGACCAAGGCACTGGCAAAAAGACCTGGAGTTGATCACCGGTTCCTGGCGGCGATGGCTACCCAATGCTTCTAGCTCATAGTGTGTGTGTGTGTGTGTGTGTGTGTGTGTGTGTGTGTGTGTGCTCACTGCTGTTAGGATAGGTTAAATGCAGAGGCTCCATTTCACTGCTCGCTGCTCAGTGTGTGTGTGACAAATAAAGTACTTCTTCTTCTTTGTCTTCTTCTGAGGTCACATCCAGTACAGTCTGTTTGCAAAGGGTCAAATTCATCATAAATTTTTTCAGCATATCAAAAATAGACTGCTCAGTAAACGTGCTTTCATTTGTCAGAACAAATGATCCTTCATTCTTCTGGCACATACTGTGTCGGAACCTATAGGACACTTAATTGCCTTGCTGAGTATCAATTAGAGGTTTCTGCTGAGGTGTTACATAGGGTAGAGTAAGGGTTTGTGTGTCTAAGGCCCCGGCTGCTGTGTGTCTCAGCTGTCCGTGTTTGTTCCCCATGTGCCAGAGTGCTCACTTGAGATGAGTCTTAGCACATAGCCAAGGTCAGAATCACTGTGGCATGGCTTGAGTCACATGATGACTTACATAGAGAGCAATACTGAATACAGAGGTATCAGTCCCACTCTGCGTTTGTCTTGAGGACAGGTCAGACTGAGAGAGATACACATCCTCTCTCTCTCTCTCTCTCTCTCTCTCTCTCTCTCTCTCTCACACACACACACACACACACACACACAGATTCACACGCGTGCCCTTGTGCGCACATGCACGCACACACACTCACACAGACATTCAAAGATGTTAGTCTTGGCTTCTGTAGAGTGGCAATGCCTTTGTTAGCTCACTGACACAAGTCATTTCCTTTTTATTCTATGTATATCTTCCAACAGGAAATCTATTTTGTCAGTGCCATAAATACAGTGATTATGTGCTCAGCTGCTAACAGCTCTTCTGCATGTTCTGTTCAGTAATGCAATATATTAAGTCAGCAAACAAACTCCATTCTGCTGAGCATCAACTTTTCTTCCTGTCAGCGGAACAATTAATGAAAAAGCTACCCTAGAGGTGAGCAAGGGAATGGAGGAGAGCTAACAGCAAAACACATCCTCAAAAACACGACCACAAAATATTTACAATGCAATGCTTTTCAAGGTCACTGAGAAAAACAAAAATACACTTTCAGAGCCTAAGAATTATATTTGTGTAAAAATACATGCATTTCTGTAAAAGTTCATGTACAACAACTGGTTAGTAAATTCATCAAAATTTAAATATTGGAACTGCGTATAGAGTACAGAGAGAGAGAGAGAGAGAGAGAGAGAGAGAGAGAGAGAGAGAGAGAGAGAGAGAGAGAGAGAGAGAGAGAGAGAGAGAGTGTCAAACTCAAAAGCTTTCACTGCGTATTTCACCTGAAGATTAACCATAGCAGCCTTGACAGCATTTACAGTTCAGAGGGTTTGACTGGTCATTTCCACGCTTAAGGGCTGGATCAACACGACTTTACAATAACAGTTAACTGGTATTCACTCCTTGATGCTAACATCTGAGGCACTACCTTTAAGAAGTGCTTAACGAGCTGTAAAATGTGTTCTACCGCTCTGTTGAATAAAGGGTGAACTATGTCCATCATAATATGTGGCACTACAACAGTGATTCAGCTAAACACTAATAAAACCAGATTAAATAAAATACAGCATTTGTACATATACTACAAAAACAGGTTAGTTTAGGCGAGGACCTAATCTTCATATTTTGGGGTAACACATCTATGATACACTATATGGGCCAACTTAAAAGTTCTCAGCAGCAGACAGTTTATTAGAAAACATAATGGATTTTGAACGGTGAAACACACATCTATATCTTCAAACTAATATGGTTCATTAGACTACAAAACTAAAATGGTCTAATGCATTGCTCTGTACTCACCACAAGGTTGCCAATGATCATGACCATCATGAAGACGACTAGACACATTCCTGCGCCGGCAACCTCCATACAGTCCCACATGGTCTCAATCCATTCGCCACACAGGATGCGAAAGACGATGAGGAAGGAGTGGAAGAAGTCATTCATGTGCCACCGTGGCAGCTCGCAGTCCTGTGCGATTTTACACACGCAGTCTTTGTAGCTCTTGCCAAAGAGTTGCATTCCGACCACGGCGAAGATGAAGACAATGATGGCCAGCACCAGAGTAAGATTACCCAGAGCACCAACTGAGTTACCGATGATCTTGATCAGCATATTGAGGGTGGGCCAGGATTTAGCCAGCTTGAAAACACGCAGCTGCCTCCAACACACACATCAGAGATACACACGCATATCACACAAACACACGCATGCACACACGCAACAATTCAACAAACAGACGGAAAACGGTATATATAATTTGAATCTCTGACCATTTTAGAAATGTAAATGAAAAATAGACAATGCATGTTGGTGACATAGTTGGTGGGGGCTAATTAAGGCTTACCAAACGGAAGGACCTGAGAACAGACAGGCCCTGGACGTTGGCCAGACCTAACTCCACCAGACTGAGTGTGACAATAATGCTGTCAAAAATATTCCAGCCCACCTGAAAGTAGTAGTAGGGATCCATGGCTATGAGTTTAAATACCATTTCTGCAGTAAAGATCCCTGTGAACACCTGAAGGAGGTGGACCACCACAAGGAGGGAGAGAAAGAGGAAGTTTAAGAGGTTTGTTAGATTTTGAGGAGATGTACCTGCTTCAGAAATACACACATGGTTTGGACAGACACAATGTATTCATATTGATTGAAATCAAACAAAGCTTGTTAGAAAATAATAGAGGAAGGCTGAGGAGAGGGCAGCTTAGAATAGAATAGAATACTTACTAGATTGCCCACAGTTAGCACATTCTCAAATTCAGGGCTCATGGGGTAGTGCTCCATGGCCATAAATAATGTATTGAGGACAATGCAGATTGTAATGCCCAGATCCACAAAAGGGTCCATCACCACAAAATGAACCCATTTCTTAAAGATCACCCAGGGCATGCAGCAGTCCCACTTCAGGAAGAAGTTGGCAAACTTATACCAGCCAGGCGGGCAAGGTTTCTGAGCCTCCTCCAGCTCTGAACATAGTGACAGAAAAGGGAGATTGAGAGGGGAGGAGACAGAGACACAGAAAGTAAGACAGAAACAACACTGTCCACGTGAGGATGAACAGCAAGGAGTCTTCTTGATATATTTTACAAACAACCTCCACATGACAAATGTAAGGCATGACATAAATTAAAAAATCATTTTACATTTTACATAGTTGTTCTAAACTGTAACATAATGTGTAATTGACATAATGCTTTGATGTGAATTGAGCAGACAACCACTGAGCATTGATAGGCAGACACAGGCAGACTCTGACAGTGCTAGCCCATGCTGTGTTTCTAAAACTGGCGGAGGCTTAATGCCATGGAGAGTATGTAAACAGATTTTTGTCTTCGCACACAAGAAGATTAACCTCTCGATGTGTTAATCTCTACACAAAACATCTTCAATGCCTAATAAGTCAGAGAACCACACTTATTACAGTTTACTAATCTAGGCAATTACATTTCAAATTAGAGCGCAATAGCCTCAGCTCACTCTCAGAGCCCAGAGTATTTCAACATTAACCTCTGGGATTTAGAGCATTTGTCACAGGCTGATATACTAAATGAGAGAGACAGTAGACACACAGGAGCAAAGCAAACTGCATGAGAGAAGAAGCTCATTTGAAGCAATTTAGTTCATATGATGATGATCACCATCAGTATAATGATAATGATGATGGTGTTTCAGTGAGGGAAGCAGGAATGACAGTTTCATTTAGAGTAAAAGCAGAGAAACATGTGCACAGGGTCTTGACGCTGCTTCAAACAGTGGCATCATTAGATGTGTTGTGATAGATTTTTTTAGTTGAGTAGCAGTGACAGTTGCAGTAGTGGTGGTACTAACTAGCAATACAACTAGGATTAGCTGTAGTACAAGTCAATATAGAAGCAACTGTAAGTCCATCAATGGGTGACAAATATACCGATCAATAAACGATGTTACTGAAAGACTATAGGATGTCTTGGGGCAATGCCTTCCCTTAAACCTCACAGACAAAGACTGTTATTTGTTAATGCCACCGATGTTGAGGACCACCAGGACGATGAACCCAGAAAACTCTAGCGGCAGTTTATACCTTCCATATTTGCAGTAAATACGCTCATAGCACTAGCTGCTCGCTTTGCCATTGGTGGAAAATCCAGGTGGAGCATGCTGTGTTTGGAGCCCATGGACTTTTCATCTGTCTTCACCTCATCATCCTGAAGGGACACAACGCATTAACCTGATGGATCAGACATGACTTTTTCATCACAGAAAAAAAAGACATTACCAATAAACAATCTGTGCATTTTCTTGACAGGTGAAATAAACTCACCGAATGGTCAAAAAATACATAAATCTTCAGCCACAGAAAGGCCATTGAATCCAGAGAACCAAATCTCTCTTTTCTTTCATATTTTTTGAATTCCTATGTATGGAATTCTTTTGGTTTATATTTTATATGTTTGTATTTTTTTCTAATCATAGATGATACTTGTTCTTGTTTTACCGTGAAAAGCAAAAGTTAATTACACAATATGGGATCAGAGAAGGCTCAGAAGAGCCATGGCCTTACGTCTTTCTCTGATGAGGATGAGGCTCTGTCAATGACAAGTCGAGGCACAATCCTGCCATTACAGTCCTTTACATCATCATCTTCATGATGGTTTCCGTCATTTGTGTCTCGACTGTGAGTGGTCTGACTGGCCAATGATGCTTTACTGCCTGCATGCATCTGTCAAAACACAACCGTGGGCCAAAAACAGCTCTTCAGTTTGTGAAACTAAACTTATGAAAAAGATTTTTTTGCATTTAAAAAAAGAGAGGGAATTTCAGCTCTATGATTGAAAGCACACAGTACAATACAGCTGTGTACTCTGTTGCTATACTATTTTGTGTTTTCATCTGTTGTATATTATATTATAACTGTATGAAATTATATGATATTGTCATCACTTGACCTCTTTCTCTTGGTTCCTCAGTTGTTCCAGATGTCTCTGAAACTCCTCCTCTTTCTCCCGTGCCTCAGCCATTGTGGCCTCGTTTTGTTCATCATATGCCATGGCAACCACAGCCAGGATCAGGTTGATGAGGTAGAAGGAGCCCAGGAAGATGACGACCACAAAGAAGATCATGTAGGTCTTCCCTGCAGCACGCAAGGTCTGAGTACGACAAGGTAGCAAAGAAACAGTTTTAAGAACAACAGTATGCCTTAAATGTACTTTTAACATGTTTATTTCTTAAAGCTTGATCTCACCAACTTAAAGTGCTTTACTAGCAAACTGACCATTTCTATGGCACCCATATCAGTGACTTTGATGTAAATGACTGAAACACAAGTCTTCATCTTACACGCAATCTTTTGATATACTGTAGTGCATCTGAGAACTATGGATATTGTTTCAAGTGCCAGTGACAAACTGATTTAGTCTCTGACTAATCAACAGACTATTAGATGGGCTGACTGATTACAAGCTGAAAGAGGTTCTCCCAGTAGTCCTGAGTCATAAGTCTGAAGAGTGCGAGGAAAGCCCATCCAAAGGAGTCATAGCTGGTATAGCCATAGTTGGGATTCCTTCCAGCCTTCATACACGTAAATCCCTCTGGGCACTTCCTGTCAAAACAGCGACCGTGAAGAGTCACTTTGTACAATGACACAGTCAAATGTCTTGACTACTGACCTCTCACAAACAATAATCTTATTTTGGTTTGCAGAAATCTTGCACTATAAAAACATTCTTACCATGAAAAAATCAAACCATTCATGTGCCACTAAAAATCAAATGGTATTAACAGAACATATGAGGAACTACACCATCATATCACTGAAATGTTTTCGTACACGTTGTTATATGTGGGTTAGCAGCCTGACGTACCCAGCATCAGAGCTGTTTCCACAAAGGAGGGCATCCAGGCTGCCATCCAAAAAGTACTGATTTTCTACAAAAGCAAAACATAGAAAATGAAATTCAGACGCTACTAATATTACATAGCTTTTCAAAAAAAAAAAAAGGGTTTTTTTTCCCAAAAAGGAACGTTACTCCTTTAACATTCATCTGTATTCACCTTCATTTTCGATGTATGCCTCGAAGTCAAATGTGCTGTTGGTATCCATGGTCTCATTAAAAGTTATAGTGGAATTGTCATCACTGAACATGGGATCCATGTTGGGAAGTGGCCAGCGTATACATTTGTGACGCAGATTTCCCATGAACAGCTGCAAGCCAATAAGAGCAAACACAGCCAAAGCAAAGACAGTCAGGATCATCACGTCCACCATTTTCTTCACTGACTGGATCAGAGCCCCAACAATGGTTTTCAAACCTGAAAAACAGCAAAAGAGGCCATGAAACAGAAATAGGGAAAAAACAGAGAAAAAAAAACTCATTTCTGTATTTTGTAAGGCACGTAAATACATTAATGAAAAGATGGGACGTACCAGGAATAACAGTAATGGTTTTGAGAGCTCTGAGTACACGGAACGTCCTGAGAGCTGACACGTTGCCAAGGTCAACAAACTCAGTGATATACCTTCAGACAAACACACACGAACACGAACACATGCAGAAATCAGTTAGATTAATAAGGACAAGTCACAAGCATGTACAACATTGTCTTCGGTTCTTGAAGATAATTCTTCAACAACCAAAGAATTAACATAAGTAACACGATCAAATGATCAGAATGTGTCTCATCATTTTCTACTAAACAACATTTTCTTTTGTTTAGTAGCATTTGATGAGGGAGGTGATATTTTTAAACGGTTGCTAGAGTGTATTTAAATCTGTCAGTGTGACTGGTCAAATGACAGCATTAGCCGACAGATACCGAGACGGTGCCCGAGCAATACTTCACCCATTAAATATAAGAGGTATCACTTACACGAAAAGCACAAAAGATGGGGCCCGAATTCTCCACAGAAATCAACTACCAATATAGAACACTACTGAGAAAATCACCAGATGACTTGCCCTTTGCTCTTCCCCCGCCGCTTTTTACTTAAAAATGTTTGTCGTGATATAAATGTTTTATCAAAATTAATCAAGTTTTATCAAAGACGGTTTGGGTACATACGCCATGCTGATCACCATGAAATCCAGCCAATTCCATGGGTCTTGAAGGAATGTGAAAGGTCCAATGCAGAAGCCTCGCGACAATACTTTGACTGTCGCCTCAAAGGTATATATACCAGTAAAAACATATCTGGAAAAATAAGAAAGCGATCAGTTTTCTACTGGTTCCATAAAGATATTTAATTTCTCTCATTTTCAGGCTCTCTATGAAAACATGCCTACTCAGTTTACAACAATACAAGCAATTTGTTTGAATGAACTTTATCAAACACGTATGACTGACTGATAGAAAACCATGTATAAAGCTTTAGTGATCCAGGACATTTCTACTTGCATAGTTCATAGCAATAGTTCAAGGAGTTTGATATGTACTGACCTGCTATTTAGCTGTCAGTGGATCAAAATATTACTTTAAATTCGTATATAAATATGATATGATATGATGTGATGATATGATATATATATATATATATATATATATATATATATATACACACACACACACACACACACACACACACACACACAGTCTTAAAAGTCTTATATATAGGCATTGTAAAAGCAAAAGCAAAGCAGACCAAAACTGTTCTTACTCAACAGTTTTACTCCAGGAGGGAGGGTTGCTCATGGTCATGAACACACAATTTGTAAGAATGGTGACCATGATGAGCATGCTGAAATATTTAATATAGAGTTAAGGAAACCTGAGATAAATACACAATAACACATAAATAATAGATAAGAAATAAGAAAAATAATAAATAAAAAGGGCCAAGAATTACCACTTCAGACACTGCAATAACAGATAAACTAAATACTTTGATGAAATCAGGAGTTAAACAAGGGGAAAGTTATTATTATGACTACACGTTCCCTCATTTTGTGCATATTTTGTACGCTTAGAATATAATTTTATTCAAGTACTACGATATAATGATGACATGCACTAAAAAAAGTCCTCTTATGATTTAGATAACCCAAACAGCACAAAAGGTATCGGTACACATTTTCATATGTCATCAGGGAAATAAATAATGTGAAAATCTGGCGTCTCCTCACTGCCTTAAAAGGATATGAATGTATGAGAATTCTGATAGCTCCTCTTCTGATCGGGTTGAAAGGACTGAGAATTAAGCAGGCGGGTTCAGCATTGAACCTAAAGATTGTATTTCCTTTGCTGAGGACAATGAAAGTCTGGAAACAATGAGAGCGCAAGAATAAAACACTAACGACCCACTGGAATAGTAAGCTCATAAACACACACAGGTTAAAAAGATATATCCTAATAGTTCCTAATAGTTCCATTTCTGTGCATCTCGGTTGTGAAGGGTTTTAGCGAAGTTATGGTTAGGACAACTTCCAAGATTGTTACATGAAAGAATCATAGTGAATGTATTTGTCTGGGAATCAATCAGCTTTGATGAAGCGTAAGGCCATGACATTTTGGGTGGATAGAAAAACTGCATATGTCTTTACAGAAGTGAACCTTTGTTACAGTCTGACTCTTCGGTAATACTGAGTTTCATTTACACGACACAAAGATAAGGCGAGGGAAACTGACTTTCTTTGCTTTGAAGAAAGGATCAATGTCCTCCAGAGGAGTGTTGAGCATGTCTGCTGGTGCATCTCCGTAGATCATGGGCAGGCTCTTGCCTGCCTCCAAGTCACTGCTGGGTCCCACCAGCTCCGGCTCTGCCTCTTCTACTTCCTGCCCGCTTTTCTTCTCCTCGATACGCCTCTCGATCTCCGCCAGTGATTCCGGGGTGAAGTGGCGGAACACACCGCTGCCTGTGGGAGAGAGCAGGCTTGCCATCTTCGCATCGCGAAGAGATACCACCACACCGGGGAATCTCTACTCCAACCTAAGGGTGCTTCGGGGGATGACAGATGTAGAAGAGACAGATGTGGGAGATGTAGAGAACAGAGAAGGAGAAAGGTTGGAAATTAGACTTGGAGACTGGAGACTTATATTGAGATAACAGATGACCCAAAGGTACAAAAAGCCCTCCCAGGGGATGTGTAAAGGATTACGTAAAGTATGTAAAGTCATGTGTAAAGTTTAGGTAAAGATCCCCACCTCACCTTTCAGACACATGTTTGAGTATGGTTTTGTAGTAATTAAATGTTAAGGGAAACAGCCTAATGACTGGAGGATTGGCAGTTTCGTTCCTGATTATGATTACTCTTTGCTGAAGAGCTTTTGAGCCAGTCACTTAACCCCAGGGTTGCTGAAGAGATCTGTGACTGAAATTGTAAACATATAAATTACTCTGCATAAATGTGTAAGCTGCATGAAAATTTTTGACTGTAAATCCTCATTTTATTTTGTCAAAATGTGGATAGCATTCTTCATTTTCATTGGCTGCACTTTACTGATTATGGTTGGGTGGATATGGCAAATATATTATCAGTGCTGAGATTATGGTGAGCACACTAATATGAATATAAGATTACTACTTGGGGCATGAAAACCGGCCTGATCTGTAGCTCTCTCCAATGACCAAGTGTGTGATTCAGACTATAATATTATTTACATTATGAATACATGGACATGGTATTGACATATTACATGGTACTGACTTCCAAAAAAAACCCCATAACACCATAAAAGGTCTTACCTATAGGAGAGTATAATATTTAATTTATTCCTCTGTAGGGAATTAAAAAAAGTGTGGAAGTATTTTGCAATTACCTACTCCCTTTTGCTCACTCTGTTTGTGTGTGTGTGTCAGTGTGTGTGTGTGTGTTTGTGTGTGTTAACAAACTGTAACCTATAGGTCTCTGAGCCTATAAAAAGAGTACAGGAGTACCTTCATGAGCCTATACGTAAATAAACAGATGAATGACTGCTTTGCATGTCAACATCAAAGGAGCCCCAATGCTCGGTGAACCAGTCATCCTGCCATTCGAGATACAACCAACCACCTTCATTTCCCATCCCCCCACTCCTAGACACGGCTGCACTACTTCTGCACACTTACACCCCACCTCCTATTCGTAGAGACAGACATGGGACAACCCACATAAAAGTGTCACGGTAATGACAAAGTGAGGGGGGTGTGCTGAAAACGGGTTCAAGAGATGGAGTAGGACACTTTCCCACAGTTCCAAAGAGCATCTGACATTATTCCTCTACATCAGATTACTTATTAGCTTAGCAGACGTTGCAAGCCAGGCCAATTCACATAGCTGATATGCTACGCTGCCTCTTGGCATGCTCTTTTAACGGCGACCAAGTAGGCCCTCTCTGCACTGGAGCAGCTGAGGTTACATGGCTGGAAGCCATTTTGTGCTGGACCTTTGTGGTGAAGGTGTGTCTGAGTGAAATCATGCAGAACTTTCCTCCGCTTAACGAGAACCAAACTGAACAGATCCAAACTGTATGCAAACCATTTCTAGCCTTTATATCAGACAAATCAAACTCAGATAGTTATTCTAAATTTATACCTTGATGGACATAAATAAAATATTTCTAGTGCTATCTTTATACATGTTTCCCAGGTAGAATTGTTCTGAAAAGGATTTGCACAAAACTAGGAGCTAACTGGGTAAATGTAACAGCCATAGGATGTATGAAAAGTAAGGAAAATTATTCAAACGTGTGATTACACGCATAAAAAAGGCGTGTTGGAATATGATTCGGTGTTATATTTTATGTTTCAAATTTGAATACTACAGACACAAACAGAACTGTATTTTCATGTGCAGGAAATGTGGAGGGAAGGAAATTATGACTTGGGTTTTATTTAGATATATATACATACATACATACATATGTATATGTATATGTATAGTCCTTACAAAAACAGGCTACAGTGGGATTTGAAACAGAAGGAAGTGGGCTGAAGACAGTCGAAAGGCCAATAGCACTTACGAGTATGCACATACACGATCTATGGACTGTGGATCAGGGGCTCAGATACAGAAGGTGTGCAGGTGTACACAATCACACAAATACATATGTGCACATGCACACATATGACAGACATAAAGATGAAAGCTTTCCGCTTTTTAGGGTCCGGCTCGACTCGAGGGTAAGTGGGGCTGGGAAAGCGGAGTGCAAACATTTTTTCTCTTTAAAATATATGTGCATAGATACACACACACACACACACACGCACACACACACACACTCACACACACAGATACGGTGGCTGCCCAGCTGCCATGGGCCATCAGGGTTGAGCATCGAGTTTCAGAAGTGCGATGACTCCGCTCATTCCAGCCTCCTTGAGCCTTCACTCTCTCCCTCACATCAGTCCGATAAACAGGCCAGCATGCCAGCTCAACTCACCATCTCCATCCCCGCTCAACACTCAACTACCCTTTTTTTTTCCATTTCACTTCATTCACCGGTTTAGGGAATAGATCCACATCTCTAAATTATGACACCAACTGATCCCCCTCAACCACCACATACACACACACACACACACACTCTTTCTAATTAAACTGTATAATTCTTACTACCAGAGCTCCTCTTACTTACCCAACACTGCTGGTCCCTTGCCTTAAATCTCTGACCTCAACTCTACATCTCATTTGCAGTCCCTTGGTGCCAAGTATAGGAGATGTTCTCTGTCATTTTCCCACAACTATTAGGCTTCACACTGCCATTCTGGGCAAGCCCGTTAAACAGGCATCCACTGTCCAGTTCCACATCAGAGTAAAAGACAGAAATGGCCCCCCCTCCTCAATTTAAGAGCCGTTACCAGGCCAGGGGCCCCTTTCTCGCCTGAACCTTAAAATATACATCCTGTAGCCAGATTTGTACCTTCCAACACCTACTGAGTACCTGTCTTGATCACATTATGTCATGCTGTCAACCAAACTGGTGGCTGTATTAAAAAAGAATGCAAAGAATCTAGCTTTTTTGTTTGTTTGTTCTTTGCTTTTTTTTTTAGATGGAGTGATCCACTACAAAACTACTTATTAAAAGAGTTAAGATGAGCAAACTCAAATTTTGCGCTGTATTTTCTGCTACTGATGTAAAATAGATGCTACCTTTGATCAAATTACCTGCAGCCAAGAGCAACATCCAGAATCAGTATTAATGTGCAGACAGAGAACTTATCAAAGCTTTCTAAAATACACACTGCTTCAGAACACCATATAAACTCAAGGATTTTGAAATCAAAGTCCCAAAAGTCCCAAAATCAAGGGGCAATAAAACAGCAATAAAGAGATAGATTGTAATATAAAGGGGGT
This sequence comes from Chanos chanos, assembly GCF_902362185.1. Classification (NCBI taxonomy): domain Eukaryota; kingdom Metazoa; phylum Chordata; class Actinopteri; order Gonorynchiformes; family Chanidae; genus Chanos; species Chanos chanos. The sequence goes on along the minus strand of NC_044499.1, from coordinate 43,217,052 downwards.
TATAAGAAGGTTTGCTGTCTCTTCATACAGTACTTTAAACTGTTGCTATACGATTGTTGATCGTTAATGAACTGTCATGGTCCCACTGTGGTGAAAATGTAACCATTTTTAAAAATTCACTCTATCGCGGTTAACGTATCGAGAAAAACGGAGCAAGGTGGAATTGGAACGAGGAATGAGGTGAGCCTACTCCTATGGCCATCCATATACACTACGCGTTTCTTTACATGCCAATGTGGGTCAACCATACATTCTGACATGTGACATTCCACTTGAGGATATAGATGGGGTAACAGAGACTCGGTACCACTCTAACTGGTCATGGAATGTGAGCTCTGATATTTCCATCCGGAAACTAATTTACAACAGCTTATGGTTTTAGGCCCATGACCTAACATTACTGATTATATGGAGTCAAGCAACCAAATTTTACTGAGGGGGAACACCTTTAGCATATTGCAGCACGGTAAAAAGAGTGAAAGAAAGTGATTCAGAAGGAAAGCACTGTGCTTTTCTAAGTCCCATGGTAATCATTTACAAAGACCATCAAAATAAATAAATGAAACGAAATGGTCATTTGTTCCTAGTATGAGATAGATATGCACATAAATAAAGATTCTACGGTTTAATTGTATTTAACAACACAAAGCAGACACTGAAATACCGCTTTATCCCGTCAAAATGTCTCAACAGATTAAAAAAAAAAAACCAGCCCCGATGTTTTTCACGCGTGAAAAATATCGGGGCGTCACAATGAAAGCGCCTCGCGAGCACTGAACCAGCTTCAGTTTGTCTCTATCCATTCTCTTGACCCCTGTCGTACCTACAGCCATGCATGGTATGTGTAAGTTGTAAACGAATGATCTGCAGTACAAACAAGGGCTTTTATCCACATGGCCCTGTGACATTAGGCCTGCCCTGAGCCTTCATTTTCTCACGGGGTCATATGGCATACCTCTCTCCGCTCTCTTCAACACCCTGCCACCTCCACTTAACCTTGCTCTCTTGTCTCTATAGGGAGCTGCCAATGCAAAGCCACAAGTAATGTTGGAGTCTTTCGTGCGGAAATTGCATTGTAACTGAATGGTGTAACAGCAGAACTATCTCAAAGTCTTTTTGCTATCTGAACATTTAAATCAAAAGATCATAAATGTTTCGATAAACAGCAGATGATTACCTGGAGCTGATAAACAATTTGAACTACGGCACATTTTTCTCCTGCTTGTTGGTTCTTTGGTAATGACATTATGCATAACCTACACACACCTCACCTGTCAGATTATTCTCATGCTTTAGAGTTAAAGTGTATTCTTTTTCCAAACTGAAAATGAATCAGAAAAAGAGTTTGTTCTTTTGTTCCTATACATAGCAATGACCCTGTTTCAATATGTGTAATTACGTGTAGAATTTAAAAATAACTCCTTGATCCATTTCCTTCTGAATCTTTTTTTGATCTAAGATGATTGGCAGGCCAAAAACTCCCCTGATGCTGTCAGCAAATAATAAGTTCTCTACTGTAAACTTCACACTTCCAACTCTTTCATGTTGGTGGTCCCAAAGGAAAATTAATCAGGAGTATTACATAAAAATTGGGCTCAGCTTACTGTCAGTTAATAACACCATCCACTCAACACTTCACAAGACATTTTGCCCACTATTTAAGGTGAATATGTTGATAAATATGATATCCCTTATATTATTGTGACACTTGCTCTTTTGGTGTCTACAGGAGCCCTGAACTTACAATATAATGGCATATACAGATACTGATCATTGGCCTACACATTAATACCATTGTGGAATATAACCACAAGACAAGAGGACTACGCAGTTGTCACAAGATGCATTTTAGAGCCAGAATGTGGTTCTAGAGATGTACATAAGACAAAATTTCTGTTGCTTCAACCTTATCTCACCTTTGCCCACATTAGGCACAGAGAGAGGTGGGGGCTCACCAAGAGATCACATGGTGTCCTCTGTGAAAGAAACCCAAAACCAACACCTTCTGCGTCCAAGAGCATGTGATGCTCAGTGCTCTCTCTCTCTCTCTGTCTCTCTCTCTCTCTCTCTCTCTCACACACACACACACACACATAAACAAACATGCGCGAGTGAAAGAAGACAGTCAAATCAACTCTGAAAAAAAAAAACCCTCTCACCAATCCAAACCGCCAGTATGCTACTACAGATGCAAGGTTCTCTGCCAATGCTGGTCAGATTTTCAATTGACTGATATCATTAGTGGCCCTGTGGGTCTTTGTAAGTGTACTGCATAAGAACTCCATTCCATTCTGCATTTTGTAGTTGTAACCAGTTGACAACAGTTGTCACCAGACTTTACACTGAGATTAAATACTTTTCCAAGATTGTACTGACAAAAACATATAAACAGAGCTTTGTTTCACTTCATTTCGCTTCATTTTTCTTTGCTTCTGAAGAAACAATTGCAGTTACCAGATTGCAAAAAAGACACCTCTGTTCATTGGAAATGACTGCACCAGAAATGTGACATAAACAACAACAACAACAATAAGCAAAAAAAATTACAGTATTTCCAATTGTACAGAGGCCTATGCATTTCTTACAGGTGCTTTATTAATGGAGGGAACAAGTGGTGTATTGCAGTGGAGGTCAGGGAAAGAGGAGGTTAAAGCACAATCTGATCTCTCTTTGTCAGCCTTAGGTTCTGGGACCAATGGCCCAAGAGTCTCCATCACCCCACTGTGCTGATTTGGCAGCATGGATTAACTGCGCAGGAATGGTGGGGTACAACTGAGAGCTTCCAGCATCATCAGACAAGCCTTGAAATGAAGACACAAGCTATATATAACTCTTGCTCCTAGGCCGTGGGATGGGGAGCGGATTGGGACAACATGGTAATGATTAAGGTGAGGGTAGTCTCCAAATGTACAATGGATTCTGACACTATTGCCGTGTTGCAGTTGACCACCTTTGATCTCTAACAAGGATTGATGCTCACATCAGTATGTATAGATATGGATTCAAAGAACAAAAAAGCAAGGCAGAGAGAGAGACAGAGAAAGAGACACACACAGAGAGAGAGAGAGAGAGAGAGAGACCACACAAACCGGGACTCCTCTCCTTTCGCTCCTTCACTTTATGCTCATCTTTGGCGACTTCATATAAAGATCCCCCTCAAAAATGTTCTATTCTAACATTCACTTGTTAATAATCTTGAACATTTTTAAACCTAAAATGAATCAGAATCACAATCATTAACCAGCACTTCCCCAAAAAAGGCAACTATAACTAAATAACTGAAATTGCAGCAGACTTTTAGCTTTTCCTGCTACGCGAATAAAATAGGTCCATCAAATTCACAACTAAGCTGAAGTTGTGCAGACATTAAGATGCAGACAGTAAGAAATAAAATCACTGAAAAGCAAAAAGGCATACAGATTTGACCAACAGATAATGCTCAACCAACAGTTTTCAGAAAGATGAGTCATGACTGAACATCCTGGACACCCATACATCATGCAGGAAGCAGTGACGGATAATATTACATCAAATTCCTCAACAAGCAAACAATGAAGCGACACACATACAGGTTTAAAACATGTGTTACCTAACTAATACCCCGATTTTCCAAACACAAACGCATAGCGCACCCAGTGTCAACGCGCTCATCATAAAAGAATAAGACAACAAAGACTTTACCTTATACACCTAAATGAATATATTTCCACAGAAGTCAAGTAATAGCCCGTTAGTCTCCCTTCAAAATTTACTTGTAAGGTCTTAGCTCTCTTCTTCCCGAAGCACAAGCTCCAAGACAGCTGTTGCTGACGCAGGAGTGTCTTGAATGAAACCTGAGATTTGCCTCAGGTAGGATCATCACGTCAAAAGTTTTTGACACTACAGGCGCTGTTTTTCTCGCATAGTAAATCGCCAGTTTTGCTTTTTTTTCAGTCGGTCGGAGACGTCCAAAAGGAAACGTAAGTGTTATGTTTCAGTAAATAACATAAATTATTTTCTGAGAAAGGTGGGGTGTTACTTGGCATTTGCTCATGCTACACTCGTGCTGAAATGCTGGTCTACTGCATATGCGCCACTTAGGTTACTCGTGTTACTTTTAGTGAAGCAATCAAATCATTTAGCCTACATTCTGCACAACAGAAAATTAGGGAGACTGTAATCAAAGGAAATGACCTCCGTTTTAAAAAAGTATTACGTGAATGTTATAATAAATAAATTGGACAAATTGACAAAATCTGTTTCGGAAGTCACATAAAAGAGTCTGTACAGTTTTGACAGACTCTCTTGAAATGATCTGAGGTGTTTTCTCTTAGTATATTTAGTACCTGTTGTAAATTTTGAAACTGTTAAATACATTCAATGCACGAATCCAGAAAATGCAGGAGGCTACAGGGATATTAACATTTGCTTCCATCATGTACAGGTGGGGACGCAGAAGGCGCGTCTCAGCAAACATGCAAACAGGTACATTCCTCTCTAACGTGAATCACAGACTTCATTAGCTAACACTGCCGGTGTTTAATATTGAAAACGTCAAGTGCGCAAGTCACCCAACTCGTTTTACATTTTCTATTATCCCTGCAGAAAGACAAGTCTCCCGCCCTTTGGCAACTACTTAAAAATATTGAGTTATTCCCCGAAGCAAAGACTATCAAATCAATGTAGCTAGGCCTAAACATTATGAATTTATGTGTACTTTTAAAGTACAGCTGTGTCAATGAAGAAACCGATAAGGTTTGTACATCTCCGCCGAAGTGTCCAACTAATCTTGCATATGTATATTATTATGCTTATCATCTCTCGTAGGCATGATGTAAGTAGATAATATGAACTGCAGTATAAGCAAACAGTCTTCGTCCCTTCATCTCTAATTACTCCATTGACATTGCTCTCTCTCTCTCTCTCTCTCTCTCTCTCTCTCTCTCTCTCTCTCTCCCTCTGTTTCCCTCTATTTCTTGACTCGTGGACCTCGACCAAGCAGCTGCAAAGGAATTTAATCCCGAGTTTGATGGCTCCGTCTGATAACGTTCCATATTCCAGCATATCATGCGCGTGCTTCCCAGGAGGGATGAGCACCGTTCCTGACCTGCACGCTTCTCTTATTGCATTTTTTTAAAATTAAAAATAGTGGCGCCCTAACGAAATAAACACGCAGAATTCAGCCAAAAGAAATTTTATTGAGAGACATAGAAACCCGTTGTGGCACTAAAGTTCATCAACAGCCCTCTAAACAGAAAAAACACAGAAGATCAGGACGTATCAGAGATGGCTCTAGTTCACTTAGGTGAGCTACACACGATACACAGCACTTGGTCATGAGCAGGGGTGTGTCAGCGTCACCTTCTGGTCATGTAACTCCAAAAGGTACATTTTACGCGGTAAAATACATGCATAAATGACCAGACTGTTACATATTATGTAATGAAATATGTAAGAAAATACAGTGCTTACTAACAAATGTTATTAACAGAAAACAAGTAATAAAACAATGCGGGAGATAACAATAACGAGTAAAGCGGTTCATTCCATTCTGATGAAGTATGAGTAAAAGAGTCTTTCCTCAGGCCTATGCTGTGGTTACGTCCTGGGTTACCAGATTGAATGTGTTGTTGTCACTCTGGGACATGCATCGCTTCATGTGTTTTCTTATTTCGTTTTGGACCTGAAACAATCATTATAAAGTCATCACAAGAGTGCCTGACTTTTAGCAGTATAGAAATAGGACAGATATCTTCTTCTCATATTCAGAAAGTACTTGTCTTACCTCATTATTCAAGAAGCAGTACAACAATGCGACTATACAGCCCTGCAATAAAGTGTATTGTTATACCGCGAATTATAGCCTTGAATCATTGTAACTTCCTGCACAGGCAGTAGTGGTCCAGGAGGGGGCACCACTACAAAGTACTTTCTACTTTTCGTCTCCTACACAACCCCCATCCCTCAGAAACATCCTTCTTTCATCCAATGTTCTGAACTACAAAAGTGAAAGCAGTGAGATGAGATGCCAACCAAGCTAACTGAACTCCTGAGCATCTCCATCCAGAATAAGTAAAGGCTTTCATCATACAGAAGTGGATAGAAAGAGTTGGAAAAGGAGGGAGGTTTGCTTTGAATGCACGTTGGCAGTGATTATCAGACACACAACATGCATGTTGAATCATGCTTATAATATTGAAGCCATAAAAATTTTTAGTCATACGCTCCATTATCAGGGACACACATACAGTACCTGAAATGATCCCAGGACAAGCTCAAAGTACAATCTGGCCTCCAGCCCCACGTGTTCAGGGAGCAAAGCGAAAACAACGTAATGCACCCCAAACAGGGGGATCAGCAGCAGAGTGGACTTTGCCAGCCGACTGCAGAGGACAGCGGATGGACATGCGGGGAAACATTCAGTGATTGTTTGAGGCTTTAAAAATGTGGCATGAACCAGTGCAGATCCACTCTGACATTTTTTAATGAGCTACTCTCTGTTTCTTCTACGTTATATAGATATATCATCCACTACACAATATTAATACATTTGTGAAGAAGGCCACAGTTATCTGTTTTACAGAATAGAAGATTCATGTTCGCTTTGTTCACAGACTAAGTACATGTAGAATTAATCCTTGAGTAACTGTTTACTCACCTGTAAACTGATCGTTCTCCACCACTGGAGTCTGGAGTCTTTGTCTTCAGAACAATAATCCTGCTGATGTTCACAAACACCAAAAAATTCACCTGCAAAAAGTGAACAGAAAGATGACTCCCTGCGCTCAAAACGTTGAAGTGGTCAAATACTGTTTAACAAGTTATAGATGGAACTGAAAAGAATGAAACTGAAGACACTGACCGTATTATAACTGAATTTACTGTCAATACCTCTGTTCGATTTCTAGTTTTGCACAGAGCCAATGTTTAGTGATGTCTACCAGGGCTGTATATGAGTAAATTCCTTATGTCAAGTTTATCCATTGTAATTTGGCCAGCAGTCTTCACAATTATTTGCTCTTGCTTAAGTACTGTTTCAGACAATATCTCTGCTGATGTTTGGTGCTTACAAACAGAGAGGAGGTGCTTACAAACACAGATAGGAGGATAGGAGCTTTGATAATCCACCAAAGGCCACTGTCCAGGTCATCCCAGCACCTGCACGTACACACAGACGCATCAATGCCCTGTCAATCCCTGTGTAAGATAGTTATAAGTACATAAATGAATTTTAAAGTTTCCCTGGAGAATCAAGAGGTCTATCCTGATAGATTCAAAACTATATTCAGGTTCTTTTGTCAAAAGGCTTTAATACTTATTTGCTTCTTCTTAAAAAGACAATCTCTGACAGTTTAAAAAATCAACATGTCTTTTACCCCATATATTTACTTATCTTAATGTAGTAATGGATTGTGAACTATTTTTATAATTAACATACTTTCAAATAAGTATTTTGTGTTGGTTTGGGTTTGTTTGCTTTATTTTGTGTCCCATAATCTATGACATCATATTAAACCAACAGGCTCACTCATGCACTGCGTACCTTGACAAAGAGGAAAACAGCATAAGGTGCAAAATACATCCCATATCCAATGTTCATTTAGCAAAGCATCTGCATCTAGCGACCAACATGACAGAGGGTGGGTCACCCTTTATTGGGATCCTAGTGTTTTGGATTCCGGAGTTTATTAAGAAGTGAAACATGTAATCCAGGTTTTTTTTTTTTAAGTCAACAGTGTTAACATGTGTGTGAAACACAGCACTTGCTGGGGTCAATGCCACCTTTGAAAATCAGTGGTTCCTGACTTTCTCCAAGCTAGGACCTATGTTCCATAGCTGGATCTGGATTATACAGAAAACCTATGGTTTGTTGGTCTTTCCATCCTTCCATCGCATATTCGTTTATCATTTATTAGACCCAAAGACAGAATTACATTGTGCCTATAATTATCTTTTAGGATGACTCACTATTGCCACCATAACTACTCGTATTGCCTTTCACTCCCATAAGGTCTCTCACCCGTGGTTGTCGTACAGACTCTTTAGTAATGTCCAGATGGCTATGGTCAGGGATGGACTGCCTGTAACGTACAAATGCAGAATTTGCTTGAATAACTCATGTTATCTGTGTCTTTTTTGTAAGACAATAATAACAGAAAGCTCTTACCCCAGCCAATAAGAGTGTACCACCAGAAGAACGTCTTTTTCCGAGCAAAGGTGAATACTAGTAGGGTTTGCAGGTATAATCCTTCCACAAGGAGCCAGAAGAAGTTTGCCAACACACAGTACTGGAAGAACGTCACAGCAGCTTTGCATCCAACCTGACAAAGCAATGAGGTCCACTGAAGCAATGGATTCATTTAAAAACCAGACATGATAAAGGAACGGGGAAGCGGTGTTATAAGTGGGAGCAGTGTTTTAAAATGCGTAAAAGGATCCACTCATACAGTATCACTGCCATTATATCTAGCCTATTCAGATTTTCAGAGCTATCTCAAAGATCCAGCCGACCATAGAAACAGGAGATATTTATGGGTCAATGCTTACAACATGGAAAGTCGCTTTACTACCAAAATCATAATGCGGTTGCAAGCTTGCTTTTATAACTTTGTGTCTGTTTGAAATATTAATACACCGGTGCAACTCATAGCAAAAAGTTACCGTGGAGACAGTGCAGTGGTCCACAGTCTCATCTGCAAATAGCACAGCATCCTTCACGAAAACAGCTATGCCTCTCAAGATGAAGGTGGAAAACAGGTTGAGGTGGATGTAGGTGCGAGTGCACAACAGTTTCCTGTGGGAACACTTCACATGTTCAGTACAGCTACAAAGAAAAGATATCCGTATTTAAATGAGCACTGATAATGGCAACTTGCGCTCTCACTGGTGAGTCATGTCTGTTTTAAAGAGCTTAATACAAAACCATGGATGGATGGATGGATGGACAGATGGATGGATGGATGTACAGACGGATGGATGGACAGATGATTAATGTAATGTCACTATAGATAGAAAAGAGTACCTGAAGATGCAGAATATCAGGACAGCAATAAACAGAGAACCCAGAGACACGCCATATCCAACTGTGTACATCAGCTTGACTGAGGCAAAGTATTCTTGCTGTGGTCAGGTTGGGAAAAAAAATGACACAGAATGAATAATATCATTATTTGAATATATTATTCATGAAGTTCATAATTATTGTTATCCATAACATGATAGCAGATGAATTCCAAACACCATTAAACACCAACCTTCAGTGTACATGTTATATGCTCATTCTAATCTTGTAACAATATGTTATTGTGCCTATTTGAAAAAAAAAAAAAGACAGAAAACATTTTCACAGTTTTCCAAGCAGATGTTCAAAATAATAAAAATTGGTACACATTACTCAGGTATGTACTTGGGGTCGTCATTAAACATTTATGCATTTTAACATTAGAGCCACTCCCAACAGTCCTTCCATAATGTTTATCACAGAGCGGTGCATTTTACCTTGTCTACTGTCTCCTCATCACTGTCCTCCTTATAGCAGGCAATGTAATATGGTACACTATGTCTGCTCCATCCCTGACTGGTGCAGTTACGTGTGATGAAAACTTCAAGAATAAACAGTGAGGTCAGATGATTAAAAAACCATTTAGTCCATGAGGAAAAGTTACTACTTTAACTGAAGAGAACAAGCAGTACTCTTACAAAGTTTACAGTGCTCTATAGAAAAATTGTTTACATCTCATTAACACTGAGTAATAATTTGAAACAAAAATATATTAGTAAGCTGAGCTTCCAAAACGTTCAGCAAGCCTTTTTATATGCAATATGTCCAAGATGGATGTAAAACATCATGGAGTGGTAATTCATTGTAGTCCAGTAGTGCGATGTCTCGGTCATGTAACTGAATATCCATTCACAAATGAGGCTTTGAATAGGGTCAGATTTACCAGGGGTTGAGTTGAGTTTCCGGAGTGGTTGAGGGCATAACACTGAGACACTCTCTCCAACTACAGCCACTGGCCAACAGCTCACACCATCCCACTCCACCATGCAGCCTGGTGACAAATCAATTACAGTATTTTCATGGGCTTTTACATTACAGAAAATTAGCATTTTGGTAAAAAAAAACAAAACAAAACAAAAAAAAAACAGTATTTCATTGAAGAACCACCTGAGGTACAAACAAAAGCCAGGGGAAGGGTTATAATGAGTCTACTGTATATGTTAAAAGGTTTGAACTTCCTTTTTCAAATCCTCCCTCACCTTCTGGGTTCTAAAAGCAAAAAGAGGGTTCTAAAGCTTATTATGGTGAACACAGGAACAAAATATACACTGCACTGAAATTTCAGAAGAATGACGTGAAGATAGGAGAGTTGTAGCTGCAACATATTAGGCATGAACAAAGAATTGGACAAGAAAACATTTTTGTTGGGATGTTATGTTTTAGAAGAAGGTTCTGAGATCTGAATCCAGCGCTTGCAGTGCAGAAGCTGGTATGATAATTGTTTGCTATTTCCAAATAAATAACGTTTCAAGCTCATTTTCAAATAAAACTACTGTAGAACAGCATTAACCCACCGTCAGTAATGTTGGATGTGGTTAGAGGCTGTCCTGAGCTGGTCTGCATTCTGAGCTGACATTCAGTCTCTCTCTCCTGTAGGTGCAGGACTATAGAGCAATCAGGATGAGTCGTTCTTACCTAAGAAAAACACCACACACACACACACACACACACACACACACACACACACACACACACACAGACACAAGTCTTGATGGAAGTGACATTTCTGAACACGTATAAGGGTAAGAGACTTTCGAGCGTGTAGTCTGTGAAGCATCAATATTCTGTTCATGGCTTGTGGTCTGTGAAGCATCCATTTTTTTTTAATAACCATTTTTTTTGCAGACAGTTACTGTTAGCAGTTAAATACCAACCCGGGTCTTGCCCTTCAAAAAAATATAATATGCATAATGCATAATATTTTGAAAAATAAAACATTCAAATTAATATAAGAAAAAACTTAAAAATTGTACTCACCATCCTCAAGGTAATTGCCGCAGTCAAAAAGATGACTGAACCTTTCATGTTCATAGTGGATTGTTTATGTTCAATCCAGACTTCATGTGAGAATGTCCATGCCACAATCTTCTTTCTTTTTTACTTTTTTTTCTGATGCCTCTGTATGCCAGTCAGTCTGCAGAAGAAGCTCTTCACAGCAAAGCCTGCCTGCATCTGATTGTCTCCTCTGATTGTGCTAATGGGGAAGAGCAGCATCCCAGATGGTATAGCCCACTTTTCTGTTCATACTAAGTGTACCTTCTACCTTATGCAGAATGCACATGTCCCCAAAAATAGTTTCTCATTTAAACAACATAGTTCTTTTGGAAAATCTAGAAATGTTAGTTTTTAAATACTATGTTGTGTCCTTGAATAACGTTTAACATTAAAACAGCAGCAATGTGCCCGTTTTGCATTTACACATAACACACACACACAAACACACACACACACACACACACACACACACACACACAAATACACACAGTGCACTCTACATATAAATGAGCTGTATATGGCTTTTTTCTATTTCTTTGAGTTTGTCTGGACTCCTGGGGCTTCACTACCTACTCTCACTACCTGCTTCCTCACTCCAGAGAGTCTTAATGAGCTTTTTACACAGCTGGAGTAGGTACTGCAATCAGACACATTAACAGCATGAGTGAACTTACATCTCAGTTTCAGAAATGAAAGGATGACATCACCTGAAAAAAATGCAAATGTCTTTGCAGAAAACTTGAAAAACAAATACTTTTACATAGTGTAATGCCCTGGGTTCTATTAGAAGAATCATATTAAGACCCCGAAATTTAGATTATTTCGTTTCCAGAGCCAGGATCCTCTATTATTTCATGGTTCACAATATATTCTTGAGGTAAACCATTTGTTAAAGTCTTTCGGGCAGTAACAGCGTTAATGCTGATGTGCAGACGGACTCTTCACTCCATCCATTATTAAAGCCAGTCTCTTCCCCTAAGGTGCTGAGTAGGTAGTAGATACCTGTGACTGTACCAACTGTCTTGCATATGATGATACAATATTTAGAGGAGGACACTGGGAGAGACGTCTGGCGTGGTTAAACTGACAGATAGAACATTTGAAGTAAAGTACAGCCATTGCTGTGCTTCCTAAGCATGCTGTATGTTACACTAATTATGGTAGTGTTAGTGACGCCAACAATAACAGGGAATCACTGTTTAATGAATATCCACTATGAAATCCATTTAGGGACCGGACCAACAAGCCTCTGATTTAAATTTGCCTTCTCTCCTGGCATCAAAATGCCACTCCCATTTTTGTCATTTGTACTGAGAGAGTCATCGTTTTATTTTCTCGCAAAAGTCGGTATTGTTTACGTGGCTCTGAACATTTAAGCCCATAATTAGCCATGCATGTCTCTGGCATGTCCATCCTACATGGAACATACAGTTCTATACAGTTCACTCCTGGGAACAATGGCATGGCAAGGCAAGCGGCAGTGTCCGAATATAGTTTTTCATGTTGGCATGCGTCTGGAGAGTGTGTGTCTCTGTGTGTGTGTGCATGTGTGTGTGCATGTGTGTGTGTGTGTGTGTGTGTGTGTGTTGGTGTGTGTGTGAGTGGTGGGTGTGTGTGGGTGCTGGAGAGAATGACCAGTGTTCATGTCTGTGTCCTGTCCACACATGTATGGTCTGGGGAGGTTGGGAAGGGCTGTGCGGAAAGGTACGGCTAAGCTACGCTGCACATGTCTAATAAAAGCAACGGCCACTTACCGCATCTATCTCTCCCCAACCAGTTCCTCCTCTTTTCCTCATCTCCTTTGGTCTTATTTAGAGACTTATCCATATTCACTCAATGGCTTCTCCATTTATCCATACATAATTATTATTTACCACCTACTCAAAGACTTACATTACCTGTTATCTTCTTATCTGTCTCACACACCAAGGAAAGCAATGGCGATATGATGAAGAAATGAGCTGAGAAAGGACGAAAAAGAGTGCAATGGGGGTTTGGGGAGGTGTAGAGGATCCCCCTGAAGTTTAGTGTGCCTGTAGGGACTTACTGTTCTTTCCTTTTATAGAACTGTGAGTAATAGAGGATAGTACAGGCAACACCCCTGCGTTTGATGAAAGAGGGAGAGATAGGGTATGGTATATAACAGTCAGAGCTGTTCCCCTGTCCTACATCTCCACCAGTGAGTTTCATTTAAGGACCCAGTCTTTGGATTCAAGCTTGTTTGTGTCTTTCATAATTCTTCCTGTAACCACTGTGTCATGGCTCCAAAAAAGCCAGCAGTGAAAGAAACCAAGAAGGCCGATGCCCCAGCACCATCATCAACACCAGGATCAGCAATCCCATCACCAACGCCTGCACCAACAGCACCATCACCTACACCAGCACCAGCAACTGCTCCACCAACAGATGCACCAGCTGCACCATCTCCAGCACCACCCGCAGCCGCACCGTCTCCAGCACCACCCGCAGCCGCACCATCTCCAGCCCCACCATCTCCAGCCCCACCCCCAGCAGCGCCGTCCCCAGCCCCACCTGCAGCTGCACCATCTCCAGTACCACCAGCAGCTGCACCGTCTCCAGCACCACCTGCAGCTGCACCATCTCCAGCACCACCAGCAGCTGCACCGTCTCCAACGCCAGCCCCAGCTGCACCAGCTGCACCAGAGGCGTCACCTCCACCAGCAGCACCAGCAGCTCCTGCAGCTCCAGCCCCAGCACCACAGCCTCCAGCACCAAAGAATCCTTCAGTACCTGTGAGTGTGTCTATGCCATGTTCTGCACTAGCAAAACACTTCTGACATCAACAGAGTTATTGACAGAATGTCTTATATCATCTCAGAAGGTAAAATGTCATTTGAAAGGAATTGAGAAAAAAATACATATACATCAAAGGGACAGAAAACATGATTCAATAACACACTTTCACCAACCTAGATGTTACGTAAACTATAAAATAACATGTTAAATTAATGCATTGGGGCCATACAAAGAGTTTGCACTTTTTTTTTAAAAAACCAAACAGAACTACATTGTCTAGATATGTATAGTATGAGTTTGTTGCATCCATGCTATACATAGACTAACTGTATGTTAGATAGCCAGTGTGTTAACATGCTCTTGCTCTTACTTTGGCAATTTACATTGTTCCTAAATTAGACTCCATGTTCCCAGTTCAGAGATATGTGGATGAGATGGCTTGGAACTAGCCCTGATCCACATACAAATGCTATTTTTAGCCCAAATATCAGGAGGGTGTGGCAAGACAACACCCAAATATTGACCAGGGCAGTTGATACTAACATCTGATTAAAGGAGAGCTCCAATGTGAGGAACTATGGACACAAATAAATAGTGAAAGGGTTCCAGTGCATTTAAATGGTTGTATAACACATGATGGAGCCAGAGGAATCTCTTAATACATATTGCTGTAAGGTCTCTATTGATGTATTATGAAAGCATCTGTGAACTTGCATATGTTTGTAACACAGTTCTAACTCTGTGTTTCAGACTGAATTTAATGCAGACCAGATTGATGGTAAGGAACAGTAGAAACGTTTAAAAAGATATATTGAACACTAAAATTCTCCTTTTTTTGTTGGCAAACGTTTTCACATTTGTGATTTTAATATGGATTATATCTCTTTTTTGTATATCGTGTGTTGTATCATGTCCGTGCAGACTTCAAAGAGGCATTCTTACTGTTCGACAGAACTCCCACTGGGGAGATGAAGATCGCTTTTTCGCAATGCGGGGATGTTATGAGGGCTCTGGGTCAGAACCCCACCAATGCAGAGGTCTTAACTGTTCTGGGGAAGCCAAAACCAGAGGGTCAGTACAATATGCCAGTATTATGTAAATTCATTTTCTTCTCTAAACTGAGTTGTTCCTATTCTGTTCTTTTGTCATTAACTTTAAATCAACAATTTTCATTTTGTCTCATGAACAATACTCATTCCTAATCTTGATTAAATAACGACATTTACTATTCCCTTGTCCTCTACTGGTCTCCAAAAGAAGGGAGGGGGGTGTCTGAGTAGACTTTGGAGTGATTTAACAAACATTTGTCGTAGTTAGATTTCCCGAAAAAGCAGTTACATCATATATGTCAGGCTGTCAACGGCAACTCTAACTTTTTCTCTACGAAACATTTCCAGCCCCCATTAAAAGTGATGACATGTGTCTTGCCATTCAGGCAGATAAGCCTTGCCACATACCATTTAGGGACAGAGCATTTAAGGCAGAACATGCCAGGGTGCCATGAATACCAAAAGCTATACGTACATAAGTATACATACATATGCGCACACTGTAACAGATAATACATTTGACTGTACACTAAAATACACATTTAAAAGGAGAGCTCTATGACATTAAAGAGAGAGCGGTACCATGACACTTTTCTGCACAGGGTATATTATTTATGGCCCCTTTCTCTGACATGAAAAAATCACGTTCCATGTGATATGAGATGGCACTTCTTTCTTTTTGATTCAGAGATGAGCAACTTGATCGATTTTGAGACCTTCCTGCCAATGTTCCAGCAAGTCTCAAAGTCTAAGGATAAAGGCACGTTTGAGGACTTTGTGGAGGGGCTTCGTGTCTTTGACAAAGAAGGAAATGGAACAGTCATGGGTGCTGAACTCCGTCATGTCCTTGCTACTCTAGGTATAGAATACTGCCCCAGAAGCTAAATTTGCACGGAGCCAGAAGTATTCATACTAAACCTTTTGCTTAAAGTTTTATTAAATTATTTTCAGAATTCAATAGTTAGGTGATAAGATAATATCATATGTTTGTCTCTTACCACCACCGTTTTCACCTCCATATCCAATGGTAGGTGAGAAAATGTCTGAAGGAGAGGTGGACCAGGTGCTTGCAGGACAGGAAGATGCAAGTGGTTGTATCAACTATGAGGGTAAGTTGCAGTAGGATGACTGATGTTCGATTTTCATGTATTGAAGGGGGGGGGGAGGGGGTCAACATTAAAAAGCTCTAGAAAACTCCACACATACAACAATTAAAGATGATTTTCTCTTTTAGCCTTTGTCAAACACATCATGGCAGGCTGACTGATGCATCTGTGTAAGTTGACTGTAATTATAATAAAAACATTTTACTGTTTCCCAAGTGAAAATTTTACACATGATTTCCTTTATTTTCTGTATAACTGAACAGGTCTTCATCAGATGTATTCTAAGTGACTGTTTTGCCCACTAACGTGATGAAGTTTGACCACATCTCAGGAGGCTGCCAAACTGTCAAGCACACATTTCTTCTTTTTACACAATGAGATTTAATAAAATTCCTTTTGGATCAAATCACATTTTGTGTGTGATTTATAATCAAAATTTTGCCAGCAATTGCAAATAGTAATCTAAATACACATCATTCCATAACACACTTTAAAGACCTATAGGTACCTTCATAATTGTGAACTTACACAACAACATACAAACAATCATGGCTGACGCAAGAAAACATAGCAGTGAAACTATATAAAAAGCACTCTACAAATATGTTTCATGAGCAGTCAAAGGATCACTTTCTGTCCTGTATAGGTTTCTTGACATGAACACTAGGTGAGGTATGGAAACGTGGACAAGTATATAAACTTTAAATGGTGTTTAAATGAACAAAGGTTAACACATTTAGCATCAAGTTAACACTGGCAAAATGACAGTCTGGATGAAACTGAACAAATGAACTGGCTTTAAACTAGACCCAAACTAGAACATTGGGAAATTTGGCTGAACCTTTATTCTTTCCACTGGAAAAATACTACATAATCTGGTAACCCATACACTATTGGACTATAGATTTGCATATGAGACTTTTATGTACAACTTTTAATACATTTTAAGTTTGAATTGTGAGGTACACTACATCTAAATACACTTTCTTTCTACATTCTACCTCTTTCTAATATTCCTAAGGCCACAAATCTTCTCATGGCTCACATCCAGATCTATGTAAAAACTTGATTTTAATTGGAGGAATTGTTCCTTCTGTACTGCCCACACCAAGGGAAATTCCTGCTTCATCCCTGGGTCTTGCAGAGGAGTGAATTAGGTAACGGATTAAGATCCTGTTTCTGAAAATGAAATGTGGTTCCAAACTCCTTTTGGTCACACACCACGAAAGTTGCAACGTAGAATCAAATAAAAATACAAATTCCAAATAGATTTCAATTACTTTTTAGGTAACAATCTGCAAACACAGACAAACTAAAATTGTGCACACAATCATCATCCATCCGGCCATCTAGATAACTTTCAACAGACGAATGGACTCATAAGACTTGTGTATGGATACATAAGACTCACTCTTCCAGAGTTTGCAATTCTGCTCCATTTCTCTCTGTGCTGCCATGTTCCTTAGATCCAATTAAGTGAAATTCTTCATCATTTGGCAGTTTCTGAGTGATTTCTAGTGACTGTCTTTGATATCTTTCATAATATACTATGCAAAGTGATTCTAGATAGTTTGTTTAGTTTAAAACTATCATCAGCATCTTCAAAGAAAGACATCAATAACGTGAACTGAATGTAAGCAGTGATATAAATAAAACAGACCTTAAATTAATTATATGTTGAGCAGTTCTGTACCAGTACAGTTCACTATAATGATAACTATATTTAAACCTGTATTTCCCTCAATAGAAACCAAAGCATTTTATTTCTTTTCATTTCATTCAAACGGTTACAATTCAATTTAAACGCAAAATAAATAAAAACAAAAATAATGAAAAAAAAATCAGTTCGTTTCCACTGATGGATTTTGCTGTGTTATATATGATATAAATCATACATTTTTCCATCAAATAACATAGGCCGTTTTCTTCCTCGGACAAAAAGGCCCGTGTCTTTACGTTTAAAATGACGTCAAGTTCTGGAACGCTCTCTGAGAATGTGTCATCCCAGTGTAAAACTGTATTCGCATGACATCTGGTGGTACACTTTGGAACTAGACTATATTTAGGAATCTTTGTGCACAGTATACGGTACAATAAAGTTGATTTTTACAGTGTAACAAGTTAACGACGGATCAAAGAAAATAAAATACTGTAAATTACTTATTGAATAATAACTCCTACGCTGAAAGGGCCAATGGAGAGATATCTTCGTTACTTAACCGCTCGTTCGTCCAAAAAAAAAAAAAATCACATTAAAGGCATGCGACAGAAGTGATGTTGACTTGGTATAAGACTGAAACTACGTTATTCGATTTGGATTTACTTTAACAGGTCTCGTTAACTCAATGTGAAAACATTGCATTTAATTTACTTCAAGAAATACTGTTGGTTTAACAATTATAAACTGAGTTAAACTGAATATAAGTCACGTTGACAGAACACATTTCAATCGCGTGAAACCGAGGTACTTTTGTCAGGTAAATCAAACAGTCAGATCTTTTCTGTGTATTTTCAAATGAGTTATTTAATATATATCCGGGTTAAAAGTATGGGTCTTGCATTTTTGCTTCGTTTGGATAATATCCACAAATTAAATGGTTTGATGTTCATTCTGTTTGAAAAGTCCTGAGTCATGTTTCAGGGTCGTTTTGTAAAGCATATTATTTTGGTGAAATGTTTGAGACAAAATACAGGCAATTTGGTTTCACACATCTTGCGTGTGTCTGTGAGACTTAAGCATACTGAAAAGCCACAACTATGCGAACGTTTAAAATCAGCTTGTCTAATTTCAACATCAAATATTATGACATTATATGGACACACGTCGTTACATAATTAAATCTTAACTAGAATCCACTTGTTAGAAAGTTAACGCCTATCAAGTACTTAAAGAGGTGACCTGAGGTTTGTGTGGCTAATCTGTCACTTGACCGATAGGGAACAGAGAAACCTACATCAAGTCCCTAACCCTGTGAGAAAACCAAACGGCAGACGTTTTTTCTGGGATCCTTTCCAGAGAGAGAGAGAGAGAGAGAGAGAGAGAGAGAGAGAGAGAGAGAGAGAGGGTGGGGGGGGGGGGGGGGGGGGGGGGGCATACAGTAGCCTTAACATGCAAAGCTGGTGGTTCCCAGCATTTTCACTGTTTTGAATTGTACATAAGTCTCAGGGGATTTTCCAGCGGTCATTTCTCAGGCAAGTGATGCCTAATTAAGTGCAACTAAACATCTACCTAAATAACTGTCCCCTGGATTGATAAAACAGATGGGCCAGGAAGGGAAAAGATACACGTCCGTTATAATAGATAATAGGCATATGGGACTTCACATATGTGACAAAGGACATGCTGAAATTGTGAAACTTCACGATAGAATGAGGGACTATTCTGTCAATATTTGCAACGCAGATTGTGAAATCATTTTCACCTGAGTTTCAGCAGGCTGTGTAATGCTAAATAACTTCAACAAGTTATAATGTTCTCGCATGTCCAGTCAAGGTCACTACGGTTATATGACGGCAACAGTTTGATAGCAAGAGGAACAAATTGACAGGGACTAAAACATTTCTGGCCAAGAGAATAAATACCTTTGCACGTCTCTCTATCGCCCCCGTCCACCATCAGGTTTTTGGCGAAACTGCACTAAAGCACAGTGCGCTCGGTGAGCGATTGCAGCTGGAGAGACAATAACAGTGTCGGCCGTACAGGTAAGAAAAGCTGATCAATTGCATAATTTTGTTGATCTAAATGAACGTTTATTGCATTTGACTGTTATGTATTCTCTCGTGCAGTACGCCAAAATGTATGTCAAACGTCGAGCATTAGTGACGTTGTCAGAATTTAAAATCGGCGTTCGTCATGTCATGTACATTTTTGCATGAGGTGGAAAAGGCTGGGCCTGCGCTGCTAATGCATAAATAAACTAAGGCTTTGAATGCCACATGACGACAAATACTAACCTTCTGATAAAACATCACATTTAAATACTAACCTGTAAAGGCTGGGTAAGCAATTTTGTGCAACAATACTACTCTGAAGGTTTCGACTACTGATGTAACGGTATTTGTGAGCATATATCACCATAGGTTACAATTACAAATTGTTTGAAGATTTAGCTTTATCCGTTCGAAGGTCCATATAATATTCATCGAATAACCTATACATTGTGCATAGAGATTGCTCTGGTCAGCACTGGCGGACTATTGTGTAATTTATCGAACATATAATCTGCTCTAATTATTTTAATAAAAAAAAATGAGCCATGCATGCCTATAAACGCCTTTGCATGAACAAGTAAAATCATGTTATGAAGTTCCAAATGTTCCGTATCTCCGTTAATTACTCTATATAGTGTATGATTTCTTGTGTTTTCCTCCGCTACTGTTAATTAAGAGGTGTGATTGATTTAGAAGGTATGATCTCGATGAGAGCAGGCTTACAGCAAATCAATGTTTGTTCAGCGCCACGGCTGCTTTGTTGAAACCTTCCCCCATTGCCTTTCTCAAACTGGTGCTGATGCGGCCATGATTCAAATGCGTTCCCTGTAGCTTTCCTGTATGCAGAGATGCCTTTACTGTCTCGTTTAAGGTTTTCAAACAACCTATGATTGCAAACTAAGCAAAAAAAATTATCCAAAACCGGGCAGAGAAACGGTGACTTCGAAGATCTTCGTTTGGTCATTGCTGTGGAAATTAGATCAAACGCTTTCTGAACAGTAGCGTAATCCCGGCTGTTCCCGCATTTGCGGTGCTCTAAGACCCCTATGCGTGAAGCGGTCTTTATGAGCGTTTTATCTCGCACCCAAACGGGCAATAATCGGATTCTCGATGCGGGTGAAGCAAGGACTGAGATGGTTCTAATTATATGCTATTAAATTCGCTGCCTTTACCCACGCGCGACAGTGTGCCGCTTTACCACCCGGTGTTAGATTCCTGAGAACAGATGACGCCCTACACTGATTAAAGTGTATCAGCGAGTTGCCTGTTTATAATCGTATTTTAGGAGCGTAAGCCTCAAAACGAGTTATACCGGATAGAGACCGTAGAGACTACACAATTTTAGTGTAAATGCACACTGTGAAGCTCTCCCTCCTAATGTAGAGGAAGCGACACACCCCTTTCCACGAGATCCTGGTACACCATAGAGAACACGGTGAACTGCAGACTGCTTTTACGAATGAGTTAGTATGCCGCACATAGTCCATCCACATGTCACACGAACTCAGAGGCATGTGAGTTCAAATCCCCCGAGGAGCTGATTGTCCGTTTTTATATAATTCAATTTGTTTGAACCAAGTGCCGACAACTTGTAAATTAATTAATAGTTTCTCCAAACAGCCCTGTATTATAGTGCGTGAGGCTTTATCATATTACAATACAACTGTGACGAATAAGCAACAGATTAGTCCTATTGTGAGGTATAATTGGCAGTTCCCTTTAAGGTGGGGTTTCATGTGGTTGTATTAAGGGTTATGTCTAGTTAATGTGCGTTATATTAGCAAGGACTCATAAGTAGCATATTAATACATATTCACTTTAAGAAATAACAGTAGACAAACTCTGTATAGTTGTGACCATGTTCAGTACTCGGTTGGAATGGCTAAGTCATGTTTTTGCCAGACCAGACAGATTCTGTCTGGCACCATGGTTACAGATCTTACCAGCCTGAGCTGATTACTCTCAAAAGCCATTAATCTTCCTAAAAATCTTTAGGGAGGTGAACTCTTTCAAGAATTGCATCACGGGCAAGCCAAAAAAAAAAAAGAAAAAACAGTTGATGTAATCTTATGTTTTCTTAAGCCAGCATTCTTGTTTCAGTACCAAAGGGGCACTACACTAACTGAGGACTTCAGTATGTTACAACACCAGTTCTTACTGGCAAGCTGGTACTGAGGGACTGTGATAAGGATCTGTGTTGAGGGCCCACTGCTTCATGTAATTTGATGTGAACTTGCAGCTGCAGAGACTTAGGCCATTACCTCTCTGACAGCACCATGACGACCAGAATTCCACATTCACATGATTCCACATGGTCCCACCCTGAGAAATTTCAGTGGAACCTTTTTGGAATGCTCTTACAATCGAAAGGGTTGTGTTTTCTCAATAAAGAATATTTATGATGCATTTACAAGTGGAAAATGTAATACATTTATTCATTGAATGTTGCCAAAGTCATTTTAGCCATGATGAGATAAAACAAACAAACATGTTCTCTGTGTGTTTTCAGGTGCAACAAACAAAAATGAAATAAAAGTGAAACAACAAAGATTCAGCTGAGGCACACAGTAATAGACTGTGTCTTATACAGTAAATCTTAGCAGTTCGATATCCAACCCATTTAAGCATATTCTGTTCCCTTTTTGCGGATGTCATTAGAGTTTCGGCATAATGGGTCTGAGGAACGAGAAAGCCAGAGAGAGAGAGAGCGAGAGAGAGAGAGAGATGGGTAACTGTACTCTGAAGTAGCGCTGAACAAATCTAGGTCAGAGATGCAAGAGCAGTCAACCGAGTGGAGAGCATCCCTGACCTAGAGCAATACACACACACCCACACCCACACACACACCTACCCCCCCCCCCCCCCCCAACACACACACACACGCACACACACACACACAGACACACACACATACACATATACAGCATGCATGCTAGCAGCTAGCATTTTGTAGTGTAATACTGGATAAACAACAGCAATCCCAAGAATAGTGTAATCAGACACAGTTCCTTCTATGATCCAGACAGATGAATCATGCTAAAAAGCTGCAACATCTACACATTGGACAGTGGAGGCCAAATCTTCAGATTATTGTGTAGATAATATGCGTAGTAACATTATAGCATTTTGTTAAGATGTACGCCTAATGTCATCAGTGGATTAATATCTTTAATGATGTAAACACTCTAAGTATCTTATCATGAACACAGCATCCTTTTTTTTTTTTTTTTTAGACAGGTCTAACTACCCACAACACCTCTCAGTGATTTAGAAACGGCAAACAAGACAATTGAAGAACCATCACAGACTATTGTATACTCCAGCATAAACTCCAGTTTAATACTATGATGCTAAAAGTTTCTGTGCACAATAAGGTTTGTTTTGATTTTTGAAGAGATTTTATTAGGACAGTTTAAATAAGACAAGGATTCGTAGGTTGTATACCACTGAAACACCAACCATGCTTAGATGGAAGGAGAAGAACTCAAGGCCATTTACAAAACCATGGTTACCATAGAGTACTTTCAGTTGGTTTCGAGCAGCATTAAAAGAGGGCGGCAATTCCCAGCCTTTTCAAAAAGATACTGGGCCATTCTGTGTGTCTGTACATAAAATTTCACCTCAGCACCCAGCTAAGGAATTCACAGTCTTCTGTCCCTTAAGGTTCATTGCCTCACTTAGGGAGAGATGTGATGGACTTATGATCTGTAAGCAGGAGAGCATAATTACTGTCAGTGTGTGTGTACAGAATCCACAGAACTGTGTAAATATCTTTATTTACCATGCTCTCTCTGAAACCATCCCACCCTCCCCATCCTCCTGTTTTGGTCAGTTTGCATAAAGACCAGGAGCTGAGCCAAGTCTACATTCCCACCACACATACACACACGCACACACACCAGGCGGCTGGCTGCATGGGCTCAATGCTTTTGCGCCTGTTTTTACCCCGTCATAAAACTTTTGCAAGCAGGAGATAGCGGACGTCACTCCTCATGTGAATAGCAGGTGTACTTCATCTGCCCTTGGAGAGTCTACTTTTATGTGCTTGACAGCAGTGGGAGTTTTCTTTTTGTTTAAGTTAAAAAAGGAAACGTTCAACAAACTCTGTGCTTCTTCATTTGGGACTGTGCTCCTTAATGCTGTGGATAGGTCAGTTATTTTAACCTTTATTTAAGTTTGTTCTGTCATATATAAATTAAGTTATGTTGGACTTGCCTTTTAGGTAGATACATTTTGTTTGATTTACAAAAGTATCGTAAAGACTGTGGTTAAGCTCCACACCATGTTTCCCATAATCAAAGCAGTCGTTGTTTGAGAGATGCTGAGCACACAATGTAAAATTTTGATTGAAATTTTTGTTAGATGTTTGATAGAGCATATTGCACGAATAGATGACATAGATACTGACCTGAAAATGTACAGTTATTGTAAATCTATGGGAATCTTGGATGGATAACAGTCAAGAGGAGTGGCGGCAGCTGTGTGAGAGGTTGTCTCAGCGCTCTTAAGCAAACAGTCTGTGTGCGGGAGGAATTATGCTGTGGTTGCACATAAACCAGGTGAGACTTTTCCCACTGGTTCCTGGAACGGACCTTCCGTGTCCCGGATGCGTTTCTTCGTGTGTCATTTTTTTTTTTCCGTGCTGCATTCCACTTTGTTCTCTTTCATCTTGGAGATCCAGCGGGATTAATCGTAGCTATACTGCTCCAAGAAAAAAAAAAACGTCGGAGGTGTTTTGAAGCCTAGTCTCCCTACGTGGCTCAATTTTGATAAATAGGTTTAGTCCAAATGTATTAGTTGACTTTAAATCAAAAAGTGCACTCAAAGAGATGTCTGATCTCACATGAACGTGGTATGGTGTGGTTCTTTATTTGCTTTGGCTGAGACTACAAATACTGCTAAGCTTAAAGCAACATGAAAAACATCCCTAAGAAACATTCTTTCTGATGGAAGAACCACCCATCTCTGAAAGATTCTGATTACGTGTCTGGGCTTGGGTGCTTTGTTTTGTTGGCGAGGGGGGAAAGAAGAGTCTGTCAGCAGTGAATCCAAATGGACATTAATTTTGGAATGAGGAGTCTTGATGCCTGAGGCTTGGGTTTGGTTTAGAGAGAGAGAGAAGGGAGAGAGATGGAGAGAGACAGGTAGAAAAAAAAGCTGTCTTAGGACACCCCCAAACTTATATTAAATCAAAAACTGATGTAATGGCAGTTAAGATAGATGAATGTGGTATTTACTTAGTTTTTTTTTTCATTGGAAAATGAAATAAGAAAAGTGTGTTTCATGGATACTAGAATGAGTAAACCATAACAAGGAATTTCATAATTTAGTTTTTTGGTTATTGTCTGCTGAACCTCTATGCTTAGCTTGCTTTCACCTGCAAGAGACCATAATTGCTTCACACAACCTTAATAATACCTATATTTGAATAAAAATGATATATATGACATGTCACAACCCTTTCTACACTTTTCATACTGTAGAGCACACAACATTGGAAAGTCAAAGAAAATGGACCTCACTTTCTGACCTCATTCAAACATGTAACTATGCTTTGTACCATTATTTTAAATCCTGACAAAAGTCTGGAGGCATGGTCAGAGAATATGAAGTATGCTTGAAGCAGTGTCTTTGTGTAACTTAACAGCAGATCTCAGGGAGTTAAAAAAGTGAAGATTGTGAAGAATATTTTGAAATCCAGTAAGCTAATCAATGCAGTCAGGCTTGCTGAGTATAGTACAGCTTAACCTCCTGTGTTAAACACCAAGTAGTAAAAGTTAAAGAATCTGTTTTGTTTTGTCTTGTGGGAGAGTGAATAAGCACAGTATCAACATGGTTGCGTATAATGACCTTGCACCGGCTACAAATAAATCATAGAGTAATTTTTTTTCCCCATTTTACGTGAATAAGTAAAAATTCAGACGGCTAAAGCCATATAGTTTAAAGGGCATTTTAAGACTGTGCCTCTTAAAATCAGAATGAATGGGATTGTCGAGTGGACTGCACACCTTTGGGAACCCAGGGCTATTGCAGTGGGAAAGAAGAATCACATTAGCTTGACTGCACTATTTTTGTCAGTGTGTCTGTAACTCTAAGCTGGGCATGCATGTTTGTGAATATAAATAACCAGGTTTTCAGCAATGCAGTGGCTCTGTTTACATTTAGCTTGTGACAGCCTGGCGTGCAAGGTGCGGAAGAGGCAGATCACTGTGAGTGACTATTGATTTAACAGAACCAGAATTTTTGAAACACACAGGGCTATCTCTGTTTCTTGTTATCGCTGTTGCTATCGCCTGGCCAATGTCAGCACTTGGTATTTGAGTGATGGATTAACTTACAATGAGTAAATGGATTGTTCTGAAAGAGCATATTTACTTTGGAGTGAATAATGTTCTTTTTATCTTTTTTACTCTTACACCTTATCTATACTTATCAAAACAGTAAATTGAGGCTATGACAGAGGACTGGAAAACAATTTTTTTTCTTCTCTCCACTCAATATAGTCTTTAAATACATGGATAAAAACTTGTAAGTCCACCCACTGATTTGTCTCTCTCCCTCTTTCTCTCTCTCTCTCTCTCTCATGCTTCTCCACTTCACCCTTTCTCATACTCTTTCCCTTCCCCCCCTCTCTCAGCCTGATTAGGACTTGCTATGGAGCAGCACCACCAGGATTTCCTTAGTTCGTCGCCTAACAGCCACGCGCTTCACTACAACTCTGCTGATACTATGGCAACCTCCCTGGCTGGTATGGCCATCAATGACCATCACCATGGCAACCAGTTCCATAAGGAGAATGGGGTTTCAGTGGGTCATATGGGACAAGGGGACTGCCCAATGAAAGGTATGTTAGCAGTTCTAGAAAGATGATAATACACTGTACCTGGGTCACTTACACTAAGGCCGGCATAAAATTACCCGTGTGAAATAAATGTATGGAGCAGATGATATATGTTTTGTTCAAGCTATTTATGTCCAGCAGCTTCTAAATATAGAAAAGAACAAGCACTGTTCACCTCTAAAGGGGAATTTAGTATGGACGTGTTCACAGATCATTAACCTTGAGGTTTAAAGATACAGAAATCAACACAGTTTCCTGAATTACATTGTACAATTCACTGTGTACATAAGGGATGTACTATTAGGGTTGTCTCATTACACTTTTTGTAGAAATGGTAAAAATCAGATGATGTAGTCATTAAACTATATATAGAGATTAAGGCATATGCTTGATAAGGCAACAAATGACCTCACTAGCCTAGGCTCTGCTCATGATACCTCCACATGAACAGATGTGTTAACCCTCTCAGTAGTAATTAGCACAATTGCTAAGTAGCTTTCATTTCACTGGAGATGCTGTGTTCCTACTTAATGGCCGTGAGCGCGTCGGATAAGCAGTATTGAATAAAATTAGACGTATTTTATGAGGTAGAGACATGATGAATGTCTCCATTTCCTTTTTTGTGTTTTCTATTTATTCCCTCTTGGTGTTGCAAATGTGGCTACAGAGGCTTTGCCTTTGCCTCAGCCTTTTCATTTAATCTGTTTACATAAAGGCAACAAGGCCATGCTTGACTTGACCCTCAATCTAGGCTTTGCAGCTGCGTGTGATGTTCTGTAATCCAGGCATCTGGGTCAGCCTCCTCCCAGAACCTACAATTCAGCCTTGGCATGTTCTGCCACCGCCTGTGGTACCCATTCAGTACTTCCACAAACCCAGCTTTCAGCACTGTCTTCTGAGTGCATTTGTGTCTGTTTTGTTTAGTAGAATGCTATCTGTCACAAAACTCTCTCTCTTTCTCTCTCTCTCTCTCACACACACACATACACACGCACATTAACCAGAATCAATGCTTGTCAGAAGGCTACCCAAAATAGTACAGAGAGAAAAAGAGCGAAAAGCTAGCACTGGATACAGTCGATCTTGAATTCTGCTCAGTACGCTTGGAGTCTTGTTTCAGTGCCCTGTCTGAATCTGTCTAAATTAGTCTCGTTTTCATTTGTATAAAGCCATCCTATGTCATCCTTCAGTTACATAAAATATTTCATTTTATTAGACCTAGTATTAGTATATAGTATTGGTTAGTGTTAGTAGTCTTTAGGTGTGAAATAATGTTTGGCCGCCCATGTGTAGTGACCTTGAACTATACCAAACTTTTGTTTGTGAAATTCCATGGAGGGAGTACCAGTAATTTTTTAACTGCATTATTTTAACAACATATGCTGTGTTTAGGGCTGTAAACTTTACAGCTCCTCTCTTCTCTGTGGGATATATAAGGGCGGTTAGGAAAAATGCAGTAATGGTACTGACAGATGCTTGTGAGGGTGCCAACACAGCACAATGGCTTCTCTTGTGTGATGCACATTCACATGCAATAAGTGTGCCCATAATGCTCTCTCTTGATCCCCCTGTGACCTCTGGACTCCTAGTGCGTAGTCTAGCTTTCCCTAGTTTACAGCCCTCACTAGTACACACTTTCTCTCCCTTTGCCCTTTCTTTAATGCCACATAGCAAATGGAAGCACTGTTCAGGGCCAACCACAGACTCAAATGGAATAACAGAGAGTGAGTAAATACCATAGATAACAGATTAGAATGTGATAGTGATACTAGAGGTATTTAGTATAGACCAGTGTGAGTACAAAAGTTAATGTATGTTTATTGTGTGTTTGAAATAGTTTCTAGTAATTTTTTATACAACGCCATCATATGATGTGTTTTAGACAGATATTATATATTATATAAAGGTATAGACAGGACATGTGCTCAGAACTGGGACGTATATTAAGCACAACGGGATGCAACAGAATTTATGATCTTTTGATTGTGTTTCATTAATTGAGGTATTGTTTTCTGATATTTGTGTTTATCCTTTCTCATTTATGACATTTTTTATACCAACATAAACAAAGGTGTGTGTTATGCTCCTGAAGCTGTCAACGATGTTGCACTGAGATATCGTCTGCTCACTCATCTGTTCCTCTGTACTACTACTCTATCTCTAAATGAGGTGTTTGTTTCATAGTGGAGTCTGAAGAAACTGCAGCAGAGCAAAGAGGAAATGTGCAAACATCAGAATCAGACTACACTGAAGCTGAGATTGCCCTCTCTGGTGAGGAGGTGCAGAGCAACATGGACCACACCCTTAAATGATTTTGTACTCTCCCTTAAATTCGCTTCGCTTTACGCTTGACTGACAGAGCAGTTTCCTGTTTTTCTTCCTAGATGGTTATTTGATTTTATTGTGTTTTTACACTCACTGAATGCAATTTACGTTTACGCGTAACAAATATGAGGAGAGCATTGTAGTGTGCATACTTAGTGACTTGCCTCTGTCTCTCCTTTGATTTTGTGCCTGCATGATCACAATAAAGGCATTTTCTTTGGTATTCATATTTGCCAACGTAAACTTAAGTGTTTTCTTCCTAGCTGAGAGTCAGATACCTGCCAGAGAGCAGAATGAGGATGAATCAGCATGTGAATCTCAGAACTTCCCATGTGATGAAGAGGTCACACATGGTACGCTGGTACTCGCCTGTATAGTTCCAACAGTTTCTAGTTCATGCACAAACTGATTTTCTTCATTTCTGTGTCAGCATATGTGTGTGTGTGTGTGTGTGTGTGTGTTTTATTGATGCAGTATTGAAGTAATACAAGTCTGATTACAGTTGCCAACCCTACCTTACATCCTTGTTGTTTCACGTTTTTTGTTCTCATGCAGCTTGGTAATGTTTTTTTGCAGATTTGTAATAAAAAATCTATATCCTGAATCCCCTGGATTATTTTACTAATCCGTTTTAATAAAGGTGTGTTCAGTGGAATATAATTACTCACCTCAGATCTTGGAGCCGATAATTGCTGAAGTTCCTCCCTGTTCGTCTTCTCTTTTTAACCAGTGGAGTTACAGGCGGCTGCTGAGCAGGGAACAGATGAACAGTTTTTAAAATCAGAATTTATGAAGACTGACAGCATCATTTCCTTTGATGATGAGGTTCAACCTGGTATGCCAAACACAGCTGGTTTGCCTTGGAAATCATTTTTTGAATTCCCAGCATGTATAACAATACCATTTTAATTTCTCTTTCAGCTGTTTCTGCCTGTTTATAATCTAACTTGTTTTAAGAAGTTATTTAAAATAGTGCCTTACTGTTTTTTTTTTTTTTGTTACTGACTTTTCCTGGAGCTGTTTGCTGAAAAATTTGGTGTTGCCTTTTCATCCCAGAGTCTAACCTACTTTTCAGTTTTGGCTGCATTTTGAGGCTGCGTTGTCCTCTTAATTTACTTTTTCTCTGAACATATACCTCTGGGATTTTTCAGTGAGTTTCCTTTGAATTAAAGATAACCTCATTAAACTATTCACTTTACCTCCGGTTTAATTTCTGAATTCTAAAACAAATCGGAGAAAAAAGGAAGTAATGCCAGTTTCAAACCTCACTGAAGCTTAGAGCACCCCCTCTGGTGTGGAGGCACAAAGCGGTATGTCCTTTACTCACAATGCACAAGTATTCCAGGAGTGTTTTCGTCCTCCTTTTTTCACTTAAACAAGCATTAATTTTGAATGTTTCAGAAATAAAGCATATGCCCATGCTTACTACCTCTTTCACCTTAGCGAACTAACCAGTTTGCATTTGCTTGCATTCCTTTCCTGCTACCCTTTTTTATGTGTCCATTTTACGATGCTGGGGTGGAAATAATTCACTTGTGGATTTTAAAGGATTACATTGGTTGTGTCTTAGAGAGTTCCCTGGATTCTGCAGCTGAGCAAAGAGAATATGATCCATCAACAGAAACAGGGCTCACCAATGCTGATGCTGCTCCTGCTGGTGAGGAGGTGCATTGCGGTATGCTCCCCAGTTTGACTAAACGTTTTCAGTTTGCTGTGTTTGAGTTCAGTTGCACTGCAGTTCTGTTTTTCATGTGAATGCTTGCCAACTTGCTTGCTAACACTGGTTCAGTGTTAACTTTTTCACTGTTTATCCTCCAGCTACTGTCACCTTTTGGAAGTTGAGCTACGACACTCATGCTATTTGTTAAAGTGCTATGACTTCTGTATACCCTGCTAACATTTTTTTTTTTTTCATTTTCGGTTATGTAATCCAGTGTTTGGCTATGATTTTGCTCTTACTGGTTTTTATTTTTAATCCTGTTGTGCTAAAAAATGCTCTTAGAGTCAAACATGTATTGTTTCTGTGCACCAACACAGAATGCCGTGACACTGCAGCAATATAGGGGACAACTGTTGTGTAAAACTGCTGAGAAGATTATGCCTTTATCTCACAGGATGGCAAAACTCAGCTGGCTGAAAAAAATACCTTGTAAAGCCTGGTGTCCAGCTATCTGAGCTTGGAAATCTTGGAATGTGCCAAACATGATCTGAGCAACAGCTGTCTGGTGTACTGTGCAGAATATCAGAAACTTTGCAATGGCTTTGCTTGTCTTATTTGACTTTTTAAATGTTTTTCTTTGCTTTCTGTATATCAAACGCTTTTGAGGCAATAAGGAAAAAGCCTGTATGCACATAGTTGTTTTAGTTGGGTTATATATTCAAAATAACATTGGCTATTTGCAGAAATACTTTTGCCTTTTGCAATACTTGAGTCATAGAATGCTATGTGCATATGTGCTGAGTTTTACAGGTATGTAACTCCCTGTTGTCTGTTTTTATCCCATTTCGCTCCCTGTCTTATATCAGCAACTGGAGGAACCTTAGCCACATCTCCAGCAGGTACAGAGATTTATTTAAACTCATTCATTCATTCATTCATTCATTCCAGTTTATCTTTCAAAATGCTCTGATGCCAATGTGCAGAGGGCCCCAGTAACCAATTAATGAGCAAGTTACATTATATTGGTATATCAAGTTTTATGTTAGTTGTGTTGGTGGAATAATTCTGCTCATTATCATTTAAGTTTTCATTCATCGTTTTCATTTACATGAGCTGTAAGGTGGATTCAAAGTGCAAGTTATGCCTTTCAAAAGATTTCTCCCTTTGCACTGTGGGAACAAAATAAGAGTAAAAAAAAAAAACAAATCCACTGTCAATCCCACCTTTCAGCTCTGCCTTTTGTCCATTTTTAAGTACTTAGTCATGTTTATCATTCATTTTACCAAAGGCCAGCAAACCTGTTACTTTTGTTGTTTTCCATTTTTCCATTTTATTATCATGGGTGTTTAGTTTCTGTTCTTCTCTATCATGTTTTTTTTAAAATCTTTTCTTCAAAAGAGACTAGAGAGCTATGAATATTGTAATTATTCTACTTTTCAAAAACCGGTGGGGGGGGTGCACTGGGAGTGTTGCTGTGGACCTTTGGTGCTTATGAGTAAACAAACTGAAAGCAGTGGAGTCAGGGAGGAAAAGACATGGGTCATGAACTGCAGCAGCTCCTGTGAATTGTACACGACTGAGAGCTATGGGGCTGTGTTTCCAGTTGTAGAGGAAGGTTATGCATCAGGGAATTACGGAGAAGACTGGCAAGATTCACAGCACAGTTCTGAAGACCGCAGGAAGAGGCAAAAAAATGAGGACTTTCTGAACAACAGCAGGGCAGCTCGGCATGAATGTCCTCACCCTCACCCACTCTCAATCAGTCCAGATAGGACAAGGAGCCTGTCACTTGAGAACGAACCTCCTGCCTCTTTCTTAGTCCGGAGCACTGCTTTGGAAGACCTCACTGCAGTTGGAGAGAAGATCATTGAACTTGATGAAGCTAGAGCTTGTTCTTACAGTGAATCTCCTCAACAGGGCCTGTCTTTCGATTATTCTGAGATGCAGGCTGAGGATGGTTTGGAAATTGCCGCAGGATGGGTGAAAGGACCCAAAAGAAGCACAGACTTCCAATTACATAGCAATATGTACCCTCTGAAAGACAAGTACCAGGATGGAGAGAGTAGTACTGATCTGTCTTTTGGAGAGAACTTGCCCAATTTGCAAGTCCTGGACAGACAAGGGCACATGGACACAGTGGGCACAGTGCAGGCGAATGATCAAAAGCAACTGGATTCTAATATGAAAGATTCGGTTTTGGCACAAGAGGGAGCAAAGATGGATAGAAATAGGGTTGAGGCTGTAGCTACCACAGATGAGGCCAGACACACTCCTCATTTGAAGAATGTTGAAGACCCAGAGGTGCAAGAAAAAGGAGCCCAAACTCCCAAAGCTGTCCACAGCTCTCCGGCAAGAAAATCCCTTGTCCCCGTGGCTCAGTTTAAAGGTCTGTGCTGGAATGCTCACCAAATCCCCGTCAACTCTTTTCTTTAGTTTTCCTCCACTGTTTCTTTTTACAGAATAGCCAAGTCGTGTAGCACTCTTTATCCCCCTCAGTAACCGGCAGCCTGGCAAATAAAGGTTGAAGAGAAGCCTACTTCCCGTAGTCTATATGGTCTTGTTTTTTTTTTTTTGCTTCTCTCTGTCTCTTCCTCTTTCTCTTTTCTCTCATTCTTTCTGGTGGTCTTGCAGCCTGTTTTGTGCTGACTGACATAATCCATATTTGCTGGCCGTGTTTACACAGCTTCCATTTGCATGTCACTCTGCATGAGTCAGTCTGTATGTCTCCAGTCACCATCATTGTGAAGGACTTTTAGTGGGTTGTGAAAAATGTATTAGTTGGCGTTGCACACCGTACTCCACACACACACACACACACACACACACACACACACACACTAAATTCTGTTGTGGAATGTGCTCTCTTGCATGCTCTCTGGAGCATCTGTGGCCGAATTATTTTTCTATTTTTATAACAGATTATGGAAAAATGAGAAAACGAATATGATTATGTAATCATTATAGGTTTGACTGAGAATCTCCCAAAGAATGTATACGATTATACGAGCATAAAATAATAATAATGTTCTCTGCTGTGCTTTGTCTTACTGTGAGATGATTGGATTGTTTTTATTATGTATGTGAACACTTCTCTGCCTCATCCCGACAGCACAAACCAAGACTGACAGCGATGCAGAAAAACGGGTGAGCAAACTTTTGACCGTTATTTTTTAAAATGCACACTGAATTTTAACCTTATTTTATCCTCATTTTACCTTAATTTTCATCACTGGTTTTTGCCATGCTTATCTTTTTCTTCCTTTCAATTTTGACACAAAGACTTCACAAACGAAACCTGCCAAAGCTAGACCTTCCTCCCTAAAAAGACCCACTACTGTCATACCCACCCTCACAAAAAGGTCCCCTGCTTCCTCTAGTAGGTCTCCCTCATTAGCTTCTAAAGCCAACAGTGCAGAGCCAAGTGAGCAAAGACCCAGGGTGAGTATGCCTACTGAATAGGCCCTCGCCTCTGCTATTAGTGACAAGCACTCCTGACTTACTCCTACATTGTTCTGGTAGCATGCTCCTGGTTCCCTCTTGCTTTAGGACTGCACTGTTTTATTCTCATCTCGTTGAGAAACTGCTTGCAAAGGGCTGATATTAGGTACTATGACAGTACCATTCTACCATACACTATTTTTGTCTGTTTTGAGTAACAGTGGCCTTGGCCTGCCCCTTGTGGAAACTGTTTTATACATATACAACTTCCATATGAATTTGTCACAGAAAGGTTTTAGCTGTACGCAAAATAAGTTTTTATCTCTTGAATTAATGTCCATACTTTCCGCTTAAAATCACTCTGCGACATACATTAGCAAAAAACAACAGCTGCTTGCAAATATCTTTATGATGGCTTAGCAATTGAATTACCAATTGAATGTCAAATATGGCTCTGCATTATGTCATGTCGTTATATAATATCAGTCTAAAAATGATAGTTATGTTAAATAATGAAGTGCATGAGAGTTTTATAGCAGCTAACAGTGATGCTCATCAAGCTGCTGTGTGATTTTACTCATTTAATGAAAGTGTTTATCAAATCTTTTGGTCTTAAATTTATTATTCCGAATGCACCGAATGGTGGTCTTGGAGCTGGGTAGCATGGGGGGTGATAGCAGTTTATTATGTCACAGATATTATATAAATACTTCATTCAATATTTCATTTTCTTTCTTTTTTTTTTGTCTCAACTGAACATGAATTATCAGTAAACTGCACAGAACACACGTGTAATCCCTTATTCGATGGATTTATGAGTTTTATTTTGTTCATTACTCTGCAGACTTCAGGAGGAGGCCGTCCTCATGCCGCTGGCACTAAGATCCCTGCCATGACTCCTCCCCAGAGCGGTGAGTGTAAAACCTGAGTCGCACACGTCTTACGCTGTCCTGCCTCCGCGTTTGTCACACATCACAACGAGCAATTCATAATGCCGTTTGGATAGTTGGATAACTGTCTCAGGCAGTACATTCTGATATTCCACATTCTTCTTTTATACAGTGAAACTTGAGCAGAAGAAAGCAAGTGGCAAAGGTAAAGCTATGAGAGGATATGTGTCTTATTGTTAAAAACTGAAAAAAGCATCCCATATTATGCGTATCTGTGTGTTTGGGTACATGTATGTATGTATGTATGTATGTAAATCATTTGTACAAAAAAAGGAGTGAATGGTAAATATCAGTTCACAGTTTATTAAGTAGTCACTTAAAACTATAACTTAAAACTGCCTAGATTCCCCTAAGACACCTGAGTATAGTGGACAGAGTAGTCCTGGCACACCCAAATCGCCATCTAGCAAGGCGCTTGGTGGAAAACCCCCAGCTGGAACAGGGAAGGAGATTAAGAAGGTGGCTGTGATCCGTTCCACTCCTAAATCTCCTGGCTCACTGAAGAACCGCTCCCCGGCTGCGCTATCAGCCGCCGCTCCCCTGCCTGATCTGAAGAACGTCCGCTCGAAAATTGGATCTACCGACAACTTGAAGCACCAGCCAGGAGGAGGCAGGGTAATTAACTCCGCTTAATTCAGATCACTTCTGTATGTATTGTACTTCCTAATGTTTTCTGCATAGGGAAATCTCACCATACTCTACCTCCTATCCAGTTTTCTCGCTCATTCTCTCTTCTACCCCTGCAACTATGATTTGTCAGGTGATTTAATGTCTCTCTTCCTAATCCTCTACCTTTTCAGGTACAAATTCTAGATCAGAAGTTGGATTTAAGTAATGTCCAGTCTAAGTGTGGCTCCAAAGACAATATCAAACATGTACCCGGAGGTGGCAATGTGAGTAACTATGGGATGAACTCAACACCCGAGTCTTGGTTCTTCCTCCAGTTATGATCATTATCTCCAGCTGTCTTTAGCTCTCAATTCCCTGTCCTGCACGGTCATGAGTAATCATCTGACAACTGAGTGCTCAGTTCAAGGATTTATTTGATGTGTAGAACATACACATTGTGTGAAGCTCCATAAAGTTCTCAGAATAAACTTTTCCCCCTCCATACTCGGACCTCATTTGCAGCTTTATTAACATGGGGTTATCTGAACCATGACTGTTTTTCCATTCTCTGTCTGTCTGGTTCATAGATTCAGATTCTTGATAAGAAGATGGACTTAACTAATGTCCAGGCGAGATGTGGCTCCAAAGACAACCTCAAACATAGACCTGGAGGAGGCAGAGTAAGTAAACTAGACAGTGTGTATTGTTCAATTTCTGCTTATTTCTGTACAGTCCACATTAGCTCAGCTAAACGTAATGGAGGGACTTTAACCCAGAAATAGAAATATCACAGGCCCAGGTCCAAAACTGTTACTTCACATGACTACAGATGACTGCTATAATCAGTAGGTGATTTGTTATCCTTTAACAGAGGGGATGGCCCAGTGGCCAACAGGAAGGATGATCCAATGGTCACTGACACTGCTCTATAGAGTACAATTGGGGGATGGCAAGTTAACAAGGGGGATGCATTTTGGTCATTTTGCTAATAAGGGGGATGGCATCCACCCTCATCCCCTTACAAATCACCCACTGACTATAATAGCAAAACATGAAGATTACAGCAATAAGAATAATATTTTGATTGTCCTGCATACAAAAATACAGTATCTGAAAAAACAGTGTTCAGTAAAGAAGCAGATCAGGCATTCATTTTGTGTTCAGTGGAGGGTTTATTTTATGCTGTTCAGGGACACACCTATAAATGGTTCTCATTTAAAATGCAAAATCCTCCCTCAAAATTGTGTGCTTTTCCAATTAAAAAATGAATGCCCCTCCCCCACCCTTGTTTGCCTCACACAGGTACAAATTCTTGATCAGAAGTTGGATTTAAGTAATGTCCAGTCTAAATGTGGCTCCAAAGACAATATCAAACATGTAGCTGGAGGTGGCAATGTGAGTTATTATGGAATGACCTCAACATCCAATCCTGATCTCTACCTTTCTACATCCCTTGCCAAAAGAGTAACATTCTTACCCTCCCTCTTTTCAGTTTGCATATAGTCGGTGCTAATCAAACTCAAAGTTGTCATGCAAACCTTAACTGCCCTGTCTTTGGACCTACCACGGTTCAGTGTTTTTAGTGCAGTCAGTAAGATATCTCCCTACCTTATCAGACCCATAAAGGAAATCAGTAGGCCTCCTCTTTCCTCTGTTTCCCTCTTGCTATGGTCTTGTGCAATGCTTCCTGCTCTAGAGTTCACAGAAAGGTGATTGATCTCTTCCTCAAACTCTGCACTTTTCCAGGTTAAAATTCTTGATCAGAAGTTGGATTTAAGTAATGTCCAGTCTAAGTGTGGCTCCAAAGACAATATCAAACATGTACCCGGAGGTGGCAAAGTGAGTAACTATGGGATGAACTCAACACCTGGGTCTTGGTTCTTCCTGAAGTTATGACCATTTGTGAAAACCTTGTCAACAATTTTGAATATCCTCTCATGTGCTCCTTATCTGTCATTACTAACCAAATATTTGATTGCCACATCAGTGCAGTCAATAAAATGACACTATCTTATCAGAGCAAGAAAGGAACCTTTGTCTTTTTCCTCATGGTATGGTCCTCATTTGCAGCTCTTGCAGCTGTAGAATTAGCAGAAAAGATGATTGTTCTCTCCCTCAGTGTCTACATTCTTCCAGGTTAAAATTCTAGATCAGAATAAGGACTTTAGTTATGTTCAGTCTAAGTGTGGCTCCAAAGACAATATCAAACATGTACCTGGAGGTGGCAAAGTGAGTAACTATGGGATGAACTCAAAACCCTGGTCTTGGTTCCTCCTGAAGTTATGACCGTTTGTGAAGATCTTTACGAAGATGCAAACATCCGTTCCTTTCTCCCTTATCTGTCACTACTGACCAAATATTTGACCACCACATGAAAGCTAACTATTTGATTCGATTCATTACGCAGTTGTAAATTGTCATGGCTACCAGACCATAGCTTCACTAACTTCGCTAACACAATGATAGTCAGCCAGTGGCCCTCCTACCCCTGCCCCTCCTACCCCCTCCTACCAGTGGCCCTCCTACCCCTGCCCCTCCTACCCCCTCCTACCAGTGGCCCTCCTACCCCTGCCCTTTTCCCCTAACTCTGCTCTGGCCTTTTTCGGCAGTTCTTGCTGCTCTCAGGTCTATTACACAGGTAATATCTCTCTTTCCAAACCTCTTCACTCTTTCAGGTACAAATTCTTGATCAGAAGTTGGATTTAAGTAATGTCCAGTCTAAGTGTGGCTCCAAAGACAATATCAAACATGTACCCGGAGGTGGCAAAGTGAGTGGGTAAACTCAACGGTTCTAGATGTAGTTCTCCCTAATCCCATATGGGAAGTAAAAATGATATATGTGTGGAGTCCATTATGTTTATGCGTTGTTGAAGTAGAATATACATGATTCATGACATGATTATATGATCCATTGGGCTATACATCCTCTTATTGTGCATAGGTCAGCAGCTATTCCTGAACTGTATGTAGGCATATATATGTGTATGTGTGTATGTACGTGTATATGTGTGCATGTGTACATACACACACATATACATCCATCCATACATACACACTGTACATGCATAATGTCAGATGTACTAATGCACTGTAATTATGTGCCTTAATAATGTCATGAGTCATACATGCTTTACAATGTCAAGTGCAATGATAATGTGTTCTATACATATATTATTTTTTCCATATGGGATGTTGTGAGCTTTGGTGCTGCCCTTACCAAAATAAAATTACTTTCCTGACCCCTTCATTGACTTATGTGACCAGACACTTTTCCACTGTTGCACGAGAATTGCAAGCTGGTGCTTGAACATTGAGTGTGTCCTCGTTAGTCTGTGCTCGTAAAAACACTCACACCTAAAACTCAAATTCACTCCCTTTGTTGCCTTGTCAACATAACCCTGTGCACTGGTGAACAGGACAGTAATTTACAGACTGTTTTTTGCATCTCTCTGCATTAATCTACATGATAAATATGTTTGTTGTTGATGTTCATCTCGTGGGACCAAAATCATGTGCGGTGCCTGCATTTCTTACCCTTGAACTCTGTCTGTCAACCTCTTGCATATTATTTTGAAATATTGATGCGTATATAATGTAATTGGCAAATTTAAATAACATTTTTCTTGTCCTATCCTTTTCTCTCTACCAGTACGGATTCAGATAATCTGAATATGTTAGTAATTGGAAAATAAAAGAATTCTTGCTTGGGTTCAATTTTTCATGGTTTCAAACATTTGTAATATTTTTCAGAATGTTCTCCTTTTCTTCCCTCCAGTTTATTCACTTATTTATTTATTTATTTATTTTCATCGCTGGAGCTCCCTGTTTGACGAATGTGATGAAATATGATGATAAGAGTAATCCGGTATTTCTCTGTCAGTGAAAGATCATCATTTTAACATTCATCTGCAAAATTCTGACAGATGAAATGGAGCTAGACCTAATCCACTGAGTCTGACTGTCTATCCACTCATGTTGAAGGACGACATCTCTTTAGCTTGGGACAGAGACAGAGCTTGTGTTGTTTGTTGGCTCTGTGTAGTGAGTGGTCATTTACAGTGAACAGTTGGGCTTTAGCAGAGAGATGACCTCAGTGTGAAGACACTGGGGCCTTTTTGTACAGAAAATCCCCTGACCTCTGCCTGTCACCATGGCGATGAGGTCATTGGATCTATTTTTGGAGATGTGATGGTACATAGTTGTACTGTGCTGTTGTTTTGGGTCTGGGAAATGGATGATAGTATCAAACAGAAAAATCAGAACATAGTTCCATACTGCCAGTGTGATCAGAGTTTAGTTACTACTCAAGAAATCCTGCCAAAACCTTTTTTTTTGTTCAATACGGTTCACAATTGCAGTCTCTTGGTGACTTTATATATTTATATATATATGTATCTATCTATGTATATTAAGATTGTTATTCTTAGAACGGTGTCTGAAAGAACAAGAACGTGTCACTAACATATTCACTTGAATAAATGTAAGAATTTGAAAGCATTTATTCTGTTATTGAGTGCTGGGATTAATATTCTAATCTGCTTAGTTAGTACTTTCCTGAGCAGTCTGCCTAATGTCCTAATAAACATCCTGTCTTTATCTAAACAGTGTAAATACAACACTCTTTCCCCTTTCCAAGCCTCGCACACTAAACGGTGGAGGGGACATCAAGTTTGTGTGTCCTTGCATGTGTTGTACTTGAACCTTTGGGGTGGACACGCTAAACATTGCCATCTACAGCCAATAACAGCCTGATTTTTTCCTTGCATTGTACAGGTCCAGATCGTCCACAAAAAAATTGACTTGAGCAATGTGCAGTCCAAATGTGGTTCGAAAGACAACATTCACCACAAACCAGGCAAGGTTTTTTTTTTTATTCATTTATATCCTCCCACTACCGTTAAATTAACTGGGAGCACTCAAACTTCCTGAAATTGATAGCGTCGTAGAACAATTGCTGTGTAATTGAATGGCTTTGTTAGTTTGTTCTGACTAATTTCTGGGATAATATTGCTTTAGTCATAAATGTAGCCTGAAGAATGAACGCTATGTTTTTTATTTATGTTTTTTTGTTTGTTTTTTTGTTTTTTAAGGTGGAGGAAAAGTTGAGATCAAGAATGAGAAAGTGGAATTCAAGGCGCAGTCAAAGATTGGCTCTTTTGATAATGTTGGACATGTTGCAGGAGGAGGGCAAAAGAGGGTGAGCATTTGGATATGGCCTAATACACATACACTGGCTCGTGCAAAATTCTGGCACTCGAGAAAAACAAAGGACATGCACCTACACACAGAGACGCGTAGGCACTATAGCAGATGACATCAGTTTCCTGCTTTTTCCTCGACTTCTTCCTGCTTTGTCCATGCTTGCCCTTTTGACTTTCTCTTCATCGACTTTATTTCTGCTCCTCTCGTGCTTCTCTGGACACGCTGACTGGGTTTATTTTACTGTGAGAGGTTAAAAGATGAATACAGTCATTAAACTGCCGTATATAGATAGTTACGTAAGTCCCCGCAAACCCCACGCTTACTTTCCTCATTTAACTTTCATTTTCTGTTCCAATCCTTTTTAACCATTATATTTCCATTAATTTGTTTCCTTATATTTCATTCATACTCATTTCTTTTATTATGTCCATTTTATTTTTTTTTTGGTTGAACAAGTTTTCACATGTGCAATTATGAGTTTTATTTTCGATCTTTTCCGTTGAAGCCATTTCATTTGTTTCTTTTTGTTTGGGTTACTTATGATGCTTATGTCACCATCCATTGGCTCCCCGGGGTTCGTCTATAGAGAGAGAGGGGCAAGGAAGCAGAGAGAGGCTTCAAGGGTTCACCCCAAAATGGGGGCTTTCTCACCCCTGACCTCACTGATACCCCTACCCCATCATCTGCCAGTCTGTCCCCTGAACCCATTCACCTCAGCAACCCTCAAATAAAAATCGAGGACTCCAGTAAGTATGTCAAGTGCAGTTTTCATAATCTCCTCATACAAAGATATGCTTTGGATATGCAGTTAAATTTTCTTACAAAAATCATCAGTTTCATATTCATAACCAGTTACATAACCATTACATTTATCTTAACCAGTCTCTTCGTAAGTGTTTGGTTTATAACAGTGCATATAACAGTGCTGCTCAGCAGTAACTGAATAAAGTGGAAAATTTGCCCTCACAACATTTAGTCAGTATTAAGGCTTGTATCTAAGCACGCCCCAACTTGTGTGTCAGACATCACTGATGACAGAGGTGGTAACTGGTCAAAGCATTTGCTTTGCACAAAGCATTATTCTGGTGATGACTGTGCCCATAATTTAAATATAATCATATCCTAAATTCCTCAGGAAATCTGGTTTTTAAAACACTCCTTGGCTCTCTCTGTGCTCATACCACAAGAGGGCAACAAATCAATACATAAAGCATGTATTCTAGCGTTGGGGAAAGAGGATACTGATTTCAAATCCCGGGAAATGTGATTTTAAACATGTTCTCATTCCGTCCAACAAGCCGTCTGACTTATTACTGCTGGGTTTTTTCCCCCCCAGATTGAGACACACAAGCTGATGTTCCGTGAAAACGCGAAAGCGCGTACCGATCATGGGGCAGAGATCATCTCTCTGGAAGATTCTCCCCACCAGCTTAGCACGGTGTCATCCTCTGGCAGCATCAACATGGCTGACCCACCGCAACTGTCAACTCTGGCTGACCAGGTGTCTGCTTCTCTGGCCAAACAAGGCTTGTGATTGCCCTCCCCAAACCCACAACCCCCCTCCAGCCTCCAAGAATTTACACACCTCACAAACACATCCAGTACAGTAACTACAGGAAAGTCCAAGGTCGTAACGCCATCTCTCCTCTCTACTGAAAAACGTCATTTTCGCAGCACGGGATGTTTTACCGAGTAGCCCTAAAGCCTGATTGGGCTATCACTGTTTGTTTTTTGTAACATGTACAATTTATGTATGAAACATAAAAGTGTTCTCAGAAACACAATACAATGAATTCATTTGACACCCATGCCCCTTTAAAACGTCGGTTTTTATCTTATGCAAAATCTTTAATAGATCACTTCACTCCAGGATCATTTGGGGAGTGACACGACGTATCATCTGTGTATAGCTCATTGCACTTTTTAGCATTTAGCACCAGAGATTCTCACCATTTTAAGCCTTTCGTTTTGTATGGTTTTGAAAGTGTTGGGCTAATTCCCAATAGCTTTGTAATACACAGAACACCTCTTAAGATTTCAGTATGTGAGGAGGGGGTCTAAATCTGGCAAGCACAGGGTATGCTAAATACACTCCAGCATATCTTGACTTTTAAAACCAGACAAGTCGACGTAGCCGTTTTCCACTTTTATAAAAAAACACATGGTGTAAGGTACAAGTATACCATTTTTTAAGAAAAACACCATAAAACACAGGGTACCATTTCGGAACAGGAAAGCACTTCACGTGGGCAGCCAAAGGCTTTTGCGACCTATTCAAACTTCTACGTGTGCCGACGACAAGAGATCGCAACTCACAGGGAGATTAAACACGTCCCCGGAATATTTACTCCAGTGGTTCAAGTGAGATTGACAGTGCATAGTGTAGAAGACATGGTGTTTGTCAGACACCTTTCTTACAGTGTTATTATCATGTGGATATGAGATGTATTTGATATAAAAACATGATTATTGTTGTGCCTGCTGGCAGTCTTAAGTTATTGACTTTTTTCAGTGCTCCAATTGTGAATGCCTCTTTTTCTTTGTTCTGTTATTATGGCAGATTTTCTGCTTGACTGATAAAAAAAAACTGACTCGTTAACATATTTTAGACATTAATATGAAACATACTCATTGTAACAAAAAGTTTGTGCAAAAGGCTGAATTCAGAAATCTGAACTGAGAATTCAGGAGCTTTGTTAGGTGTAAAGTTTATGTAGCATACATGAGTGAAACCCAACCAATGCATTTCCCAATGACTTCTTGTCTCCAGTGAAGTTATAGTGTAGTTCTGTGTAAAGTACAGCTACGTATACTAAACGAAAGATAGTCATTAGTGATAGCTCAAAGCTCAGAAATGAAAAACAGTTTAAAGGATTAAGGCCTAACACCCCCCCCCCCCCCAACCCCCAAAAAACAAAACAAAACAACTGATTCTAGTTTATGTGAGGTGCAGCACCAGTCAAAAGTTTGGACACACTTTCCCATTCACTTGAATGGAAAAGTGCGTCCGAACTTTTAACCGGTACTGTATATATAGAACTTTGTGGTCATAAGAAGTGGTTATTTGATTATGTGGACTTAGAAACCTTTAAAAAAAAGCAACGGTCACTATATCATACCCACAATACTGCCAAATGTTTGGGGGCAGGAGTGTTAATTTTCAAACATATTCCAAATGCTTACATGAATCCCAAACAGCCTCATTAACATGTTGAACATGTTATAATAATTATCAGTAATTGCCAAACTGTTCTGTGGTTATTTCCTACTAATTTATTATCAACTAACAAGTATTTTTCACATATCCATCACTTGCACACTAGCATGCCTGTACTACTAAATCCATGGAACAGCATGGAAGTCAGCCAGCTCAGATCAGATTGGAAACCACTCCTCATAAATGCCATCTCCAGACAAAACCAGAAACACTTTTTTTCCTTTTGGCTCTAAGTTGCGTTTCTTCTTCCATACCAACCATTGCTGCATTACAGTAGGTCTGTTGAGTTTTGAGGGTTGTTTTTAACATTCAAGGCTACCTATGCTCCTTGCATGCATTTCATAGGAGACTTGAGCTTAGCGTTGCATCCTTTCTACACCTTACTTTCACTGTATATCCTGCAATTTGAAATGTGTCATTAGGATATATATATAAATATATATGTAGGTAGTAGTGGAAGTGAACACCACCCACAAAACAACCCTCTTTTCTTTAAGGTGAGGAGATGGAGATGTATAGATAGCGTTAGGTATATAATGTATGTGTACTGTATGTTAATGACTCATGTCTAACTATTGCC
Source organism: Chanos chanos (assembly GCF_902362185.1). Taxonomy (NCBI): domain Eukaryota; kingdom Metazoa; phylum Chordata; class Actinopteri; order Gonorynchiformes; family Chanidae; genus Chanos; species Chanos chanos. Next base: position 43,172,572 of record NC_044499.1, on the reverse strand, counting down.
AAGGATCTATCTGAGGACTCAGAAAAAAAAAAAGCAGAGGGGTACAAACAAAAGTTGTGCTTGTTAACACAAAAATCTGCATGCTGAGTTGTTTGATCATTTTCACACAGTTTTGGCAACACTTTTTTTGAATGTTTTTTGAAATGTATGTGTACTGTGTGTGTGAGACAGAGACCTGAAAGACAGGTGTCTACGAGAGGGCAAAGGTTATAGTGGTTTTAAGGTTGCATATTGTGGAAGATGGTTTTGTCTCATTATGGAGGTCACTGTTATGGGATTGGGGCGGGGGGGGGGGGGGGGGGGGGGGGGGGGGGGGCGTTGAAAGACGATTTGCAAAGAGTTGATTTGTCATACTGCTGTTTGTAATGTCTCTCTCCATCATGCTCCGGTTCTACAGCTGAAGACATGTTGTTTCTGTCGTACCTACGTCATTTACACCTCAACATTTTTGCGGTTGTACATTCTAGCTTGGGAATTGTGCTTGTCAATATCGTTGGTGTGTTTTATTAATAACTGGTTTACAACTATTCTTGTTGATGTACATGTGAATTTGGAATAAAGACTATTAAAACAAACCTGTTTTGACACTGTGGCTTTCAGGAACATCGGAATATTTTAAAGAGAAGAGAAAAGAAAAAAAAAAAAAACAAAAACCCTCAGACGATACATTCATAAACACTGACACAGAACATATACAGAACATTCTCTTTCAGTGATACTGCAGTTAGCCAAGTCTTGAGCAAGAGGCACCTAAGTATCGTAAAAATCATTTTACAATGGAGCTAGTGATTGGCATCTCAGAACAGTACAACAGCTCAAACCTGATGCAACGTCCAACAATTACAAAATCATCTGAATTTCTGGTCCTGTTCAGGTTCACTGCTCTTGTAGATGATATACCTACATATATATATATATATACACAACATATACTCAAGACGACAAACACAATTTTGAGGTGTCTGAATTAAATGTTTTAATGGCACTATTTACAAAACATTTTTTTTTTTTGCAATTGATTTGGGTTAACTGCAGCAACAATTAAAAATACACTGAACTTGTCTTGCACAACTGCAAAAGAAAAATCCTACCAAAAAAAAAAAAAAAAAAAGGCTGATTGAAAGACTGAGGGAATAAACAGAGGTGTAAGAAAGTACAAACAATGTTAATTTGCATAGCAAGTATTTTACTCAGGGAACGGGACCATAGTGCTTAGTAAGACACAAATATGGGGTGACAAAAACAAAAACTCTATATATATATATATATATAAATATATATATATTTATACATACATATACATATACATATACATATATATATATATATATATATATATATATATATCTCAGATCTATCGCAGATGAACAGCAAAACAGTAGCAGAAGCTGAAACTGGGTTTAAAACAGAGACAGTAGTTTTTCCCGACTGTAAAACCTGAGAGTCTGTGTGGATGCTAGTTTTGTGTAAATTTGCTCCTTTAGGAGTGAACACCTCTTACTATATATTCAAAAGAACTACAGTTACATAGGTGCAGAAGACAAAAGGGCAAATCGGTTGTAGGACACATCTGACTGCAGATAACAGTGCAGTGAAAACAGTACAGTGGAAAGCAGGAGTTGAATGCTCTACACATTCAAAAATGACAAAGCAAACCCTCTTTAATATCAAGAGACTCTTAGTTGTCTACAGATTTAAGTGCTCGTTGTCAAGACGAGAGAGGTGAGGAGATTTTTTTTTTGTTTTTCTGTCTCGTTTCGGTTTTTGTCACTCCACAACACAGGCATACACACACAACTAGTCTGTAGAGGAAACCTTTAGGCCAAAGACCCCTTTTAGATAAGTTTGCTACATAGTGAGCTAAAAGTGTCACCTGACAGGTTTTCAACATCACACTAAGTTGCAAGAACATAGTTTTAGCTGACCATAAGAATTTTTTTTTTTATGGAAACAAAGTTCATACATTTCAATAAGACACGTCTTCCTGTGACAAACAACAGCTTTTGGGGGAACAGGTGTTGCATTCTACGATCTTTAATGTTCACTAAAAACTGTGAAAAATATCTGACTGATGTTTGAATATCAAACAACAGAGTCCTTTAATATTTCTTTGTTTTAGTCTGATTTGTGATTTGTTTTTTTCTTTTATGTTAATGCCATTTGGGACAGGGTTTGAAGGTTTTGGATCTGTTGTCACGGAGATGGGGCCTCGCTCTCAGACTCCGCCCTCGTATGGCCCTCACGCCCGTTCGAGGAATATCTCTGGTTCGGATCCCAGTCCAGTTTCGCCGACTCCTTGGGTTCTGCGACAGGATCCTCAGACAGGGGGAAGGTCCTGCGTTCCCACGGTTGTACAGTCTAGGCCGGCGAAAAGAGAAATGAAAAGAACGCACGTGAAACACATGTTAAACACATTAAACAGGAGCCTAAACTTACAGGCTAAAATACTTCAGTTGCAGTATTTTTCCCCACTTGCAGGTGTCAGCAGCAGTGACGGTCCTAACGTAACCCAGATTTCCGTAGGCTATACATAGACATATATAACCACATTCACTGTCCCCTGAGCTTAAGCAACAACTTTCTGCTTCTCCCACTACACTGGAGGACAGTGCCATAGAGAGAGTTTCTGTCACTGTGCATGGGGATGCATCTATATATCAGTGAAGTCAAAGAGTGCCTATGTATGCTACAGAACAGCCTTTTCTTCCAGCATGCAGAGATGTGGATGCGAGGCTAAGCTGTATAACATACCCTCTCTTCATAGATGCAGTCTGGCGTGGAGGAGCGGGTGTCTTCGCTGGACAGCAGTCTGTGCGCGTCTCTGGAGGAGTGTCCGTCGCGGGAGCCGGGCGTGTCCGGGCTGGCGGGGCTCAGGGGGGAGCACACGGCGGCGTAATCCTGCAGAACCTGGAAGTGACCGGCGTCCGGTGAGGACGGCTGAGGCGTGGAGGGATTCGTCCCTCCCAGCGACGGAGTCGTCCTGCCATCTACGGACTTATATGACCTGTAGGAACGAAGGAGAGACTTTAACCGTTTCAACAGAACAGAGCACTTCTCGCTCCGTAAAAGGCCTGTGAGCACAGCAGAAGTCAAGAGAATTACAGGTCAATTTAGAGCTAAAAACGTTCTCACGTGGTCTTAGTGTGTGTGTGTGTGTGTGTGTGTGTGTACCTGCTGCCTCTCCTCTTGGCAGGCGTCAGTGCTGTCCATCTCCACCGAGACCGCTCCTGTTCCTCATATGGCTGATGAAGCTGAGAGAACGCAGCATCTGACAAGTCCTCCACCTGTACAAAGACACACAGAGGGAAGAATCTGTTTAGCAGTCGCACCATAATGAATGAAAGCCTTGTTTAAACTACCGTCTGAGTGAAGGCTGTGCACGTGGGAGACAGACAGTAAAGGGTAAACAGGCTTTCCAATCTGAGTACAGAGAGAAATATGCAAATCCAAAAACTGACCCGACCAAACAGCTCTGGAGAATCAAATATGGCAGTTAACATACCTCTGCGTTATCGTCCTCTTCCGCGATGGGCTGAGCGAGAACGTCCGCTTCCCTCCAACTAAAACCAAAAAGGCAACGTGACTGAATGTTCTCGATCGCCCGGCACGCGATTTCAGACGGGCCGCCGCCTGATTCGGCGCATCTTTCTACAGGCACGTTTATTTACACCCTGATACACGTTTGTTTACATGTGCCTCTGTAAACAGAGACAAACAGATACGCACACACACGGAGTGACCACGTACCTTGGGGTGAGGATCTCTTTGTACTGTAGCTTCTCCACTCTTGTGGTGGCCACCACTGACATGGGAATGACAATGTTGTTGATGTCGAAAGAGCTTTCTCCTCTCCGCCTCCGTATAGGTTGCTACGGGACAAACACACATGATTAAACATCCAAACACATGACCAGTGGTCTGGGGTTAAAACAAACCAACACTCCTACGCTCTACCACCGTCTCACATACGAGTACTACAAACAGACACAAGTCAGGTTTTGGGTTTGAACAGGACCCGAGTTGAGGGGAGGGATGTTACCATTGAGCACGGGGTCTGGCCGCTGTTGCTTAGCGGCGTGGGACTCTCGCTGGGGTTGGCCAGCTGCTTGTTCAGTGGGCTTGGGGTAGAAGAGTGAAGACTAGATAGAGATGAACATGGACTGCCAGTATCCACAAGGAGCTTTGGGGCTGTGGGGAAAAAAAAAAAAAAGAGAGAAAGATATGTAAAGAGTGGGAAAGAGAAAAAGTGAAAGGTACTGACAAAGGTGGCAAGGTGTGTTTTGTACACCTGTTGTATCAAATATGTGAATTGGTTGTGTACGCTTGGGCTTAAAATGTAAATCCTGACACTTTTCCTTATTCGTTATAACTAAGCACCTCAACAAAAGCACAGAGTTCCCTGCTGCTGGAAATGCCGTACAAAAAAAGTGAAGTACGCACTCTTGTGCTGGAATCAACTACCGGACTAAGACATGTCAGTGACGGTCCAATCAGTGAAAGACACAGTAAAGAGAGACTCACACTCTGTCCTATCAAAAGAATGTTCTCTGGCTCTCTTCCGACTGTGACTCCTGTCCTGCAGGTGCTCGGCTCTGTAAGGTGTGCAGTTCTCTGACTTGGGCACACACATACTGACATCTGTCTGTCTGTGAGACCTCTCCAACCTGCTCTTATGATGAGACAGTCCTGCAGAGAAGAGAAGAGAGAAGGATAAGAAGGAGAAAATATGCAACTATATTCTTACAGTCAAGAACGTGTGACAGTGTATCCTGTGGGAAAAATGGCGTTTATGTTGCGTTTAACCGAACCGAAGGCTTCACAGAGACATGATTGGTGTTAAAGTCTAAGGGAAGAGAAGAGAGCTGCGTTTGATGAGTCACCATCTCAATGTTTCCTCCTCCACAAATAGCACTGTTTTATTAAGTGACACCACTCATTAGATTCTTTCACAGATGGTGTCTATCCAGCGCCCACAGTATCTGGTGTGTGTGTTTGTGTGTGTGTGTGTGTGTGTGTATACTCACTGACTGCAGCCCTGTGGCAGCTGGAGAGCTTGAATCTGTGTTTGGATGAAGATGGTGATGACAAAGATGAAGAGGAGAGGGAGAGCTTGTGTCGGAGAGAGAGTTTCTTCAGGGGTTTCAGCTTCTCTGTGTGTGTGCTCTGCCAATGGGACTTGAGCACTCTCTGGAGGTGAACGCTCATCCCCACATCTGACAAGGGAAGGACGGAGAGAGGAAAGAAATGTTTAGCTGTTCTTACGTCACACACAGGAGACAGCACCAAGATTGCATTTGTGGGGCCGTGTAAGTTACTTTAAGTTCGGGAACGGGACAGTGAGGAAGTTGTAGTAACACTGTGACATGCTATCCATTTTTTAAAACCTCACAGAAAAGATGTGTAAAAAAAATCATGTTACGTGTGTGAGTGTGTTTGAAACTTTCTAGAGGGAGAAGACAGATATGTGTGTTTATGTGTGCCTTACCTGACTGTAAAGAGAGGATAGGGTGCACACTGGGGTCCTGGTGGGCTAATCTCTCCAGCAGGGGGCGATCATATGGTAGATTTTGTTTAGCAAAGTGTTGTCTGCCCCCACACATCATGCAAGAGGAGTTCACTTCACACGCAGGTGGAGGAGAGCAGGATGCTTTGTGGACCTGATTAGGGACGAAACACGATCATTAGGGCAGAATACTCGCTGCGCTCTTTTAACATTTCACCACAGACGACAAACACTTTCACATGTATTATCCTATGTCGGAAGCTTCTAGTGGAATTGTTTAAGTGTTAATATCAAATTGGTCACGTCTTGATGAACCCTCAAACACAGACACAAGGAAAGATTCATAATACAACCACTAATTCATTTTACAGTCAAATTCACCAATTTTACACACACGCACATGCGCGCGCACACACACACACACACACCTTGCTGCTGAGATTAGTGATGGTGTTGGGATGGACAAGTCGCCGTCTCCTGCAGCTGAGCAGAGGACGTGTACGTGCAGCGACGCATGTGTTGTCTGGCATCAAAGGGCACTTCACATCCGATCCATCCGCAACGCTGCTATGGAAACAAACAACGGAGGGATGCGTTAGGAAAAAAAAAAAAACACCACAGGTCGCTGTCAAGTAAATTAATAAATAAAAATAATAATAATAATAAACAAAAGGGCTGGAACTGAAAAATAACACAGTTCACCACAAAAGACTGTGTAATAGCATCGACTTTCAGTTTCTTTTAAAGTCATGGACATTTTTCTTCCATTCACTTGATCAGATGCGATTATGACCGAAAAGCAAAGCCTGAGCACCCGTACCTGTTCGGCACGCCGTTGACTGGCCGGTCTGTGAGACAGCCTCCGGGTTGGCCAGGCTCCTCTGTGGAATCATGGGAAGTCTGGAGAGGGAGCGGGTCTGTCTCCGGCTCTGCGTCCGTCTCCGTCGTGCCAAAGCAAGGGGGCGAGTCTCCTAGCTCCACGCAGCCCTAGAGACGGAAGCCGGACATCGGCAATCGAGACACGTGAGGATGTGTACACAGCAACGCAATCTGAGCTGAGATGACAGCTGTAGTGTTTCTTCTCAAACTGAAGCACGAGCATACTGTGTATGTGACGTTTTTACATCCCTCTTTTCTTCTCCTCCCCGCGGAGAACCAACGCACTGAAACGTCCTGAGACAGTCTGTTTCCCTTCCTGCCACACCTTTCTTCCTTAGCCCTCCTCACTTTTTCTGCCACTTCCATAAGAATTTCAAAGATACGCGCACAGAGAAAAGAGGCAAAGATCGCTCCACTGTGCCCAAATCGCGTTAATCTAAGAGCGTCAACACGCACGAATCAAATCACTAAAGCTTGACACATGAAGTCCTCTGTCTTCCATTTCGTTTGGGCCTTCACAACTAACCCTCCTCATGCCTTCACAGGTTTAAAAAAAAAAAAAAAAAGACACTGTCCTCATGGTTTTTTGCTGGCCTTGCACCTGCTAGTACACTTTTCTCACACTCACGCACTTCTACGTTCACACACACGAAGCGGAGCAGATATGTGGCGTGGGCTGACCTTGCCGGCGCGTATCTGGCGGTAGATATCGGTCTGCTGGCGGATACGGTACTCCAGGTCCGAGATGTGGGCCTGAAGCCACGTCCAGTGACTTATGATGGAGGCTCTCTCCAAAGCGTGCCGCCCCTCTGCTCTTCTCCAACTGCAGCCAGAGCGAGAGAGAGAGAGAGAGAGAGAGAGAGAGAGAGAGAGAGAGAGAGAGAGAGAGAGAGAGATAAACATTAGCTGAACCCAGTTCTTGTTTCTGTATGTCTGTTTCTATATTCTCACCTTGAAACAAAATTGGTTCAGAAATCAGGAACTACAGTCAGGTCTCAAAGCTTTAAAATTCATTGTGAGAAACAGATACTGATTCAAAAAATATTAGAAACCTGTCTCTTCTTGTGATGTTGTTGCATCACCTACAGAGGGCGCTCTTTTTATTAACGCAAATGCAAGGACAAAAAATGTCCAGAGTACATGTCCAGACATGAGCTGTCACAATAACTCTCACTCCTGCTCTGTGTCTCCTCTAAATGACTCATGCTAAAACAAACGCAGGTCGTCTAAGAGAAGGTGTGTAGTTGTGCTGTTGTCAAGTTAAGGGTTTCTCTTTAGATAACATCAGCTTGTCTGTCTGAGCTGCGTAGCCTTTCACCTCTCCTTTGTCTCACGTCCCCAAACACACGTTAACAAAGCACATCCCCAGAATCAGCACATTCCCACTGTGCAGACAGGTTTTACACATAAAACACACACACACACACACCCAAAACATGTAACACATTATTACACCCAGACACACCAACCCCTCACATCCTGTCTGTGTCCGCCTGCCACTGTAACCCCATTCAGCCTACCACCCACAAGAACCTGCAGTTAAGTTTATGTCTGCTTCTGCACTGGCAAAAAAAAATGAGCACAAATTCAACCAACAGCAATGTCCCTGTCTCCACCTGGTTCTGATCTCAGGAGTAGAGGCAATCTAAGAGAGAGGAACTCTATCCAATGAAAAATGCAAACGAGTTTTCCTTTACTGGCCAAACAAACAAAAAAAAAGAAAGAATATGAATACATGAAATCAAATTATCCGCCCTTTTCTCGAGTTTCCTTTGTTTCTCTTTGGCACCCACGTCTCAGGCGCCGTCTCTGACGTTCCACAGGCCCCTGACTCTAGAAAACTGCTTTGTAATGATGACTAGAGTGAAAAGGTCTTTACAAATAAAACTGACTTGAACACAGAAACACCTCACGCTGAGCAAGTGTCAAACTCTTCATATTTTGAATAGCGTACGTTTCTTTCTCTCTCTCTCTCTCTGCGCGTACTGGGGTCCGTGGGGGCGTATAATTTAAAAAGAACAAAAAAAAAAAAAAAAAAAAAAAGAAGTAGCACAACCTGCCAGCGCTCCCTCCCTGTGCTGAAATGAATCCGGTATGAATTGAGTTCTATAAATCATGTTCCACGGATGGCGGTGCTGTGAAGAGGACAATAGCAGACTTAATTAACCCCACGGTTCTCTCTCTTTTGTTCCTGGATTCAGACTAACGAGCGTAGCAACACCACCATCGGTTTCCTTCTGAACAAAAATGTCAAGGAATACAATGTGTCTGTACTTGAAAAAGTAAACTGAACGCGTTAATGTCAAACCCTCCTCCGAGGACCGCGACCAGGTTCGGTTTGATGGTTCAGAGATCTTAAGGTTATTAAAAAAGATTATTAAAAAAAATCGATATATGCTGGAGCCATCCAAAAAAAAACAAAAAACGGTTAAGACTCCACGGGAGGCTTTTCTCTTTGGCTCTGCGGAGTAAACTGGACTTAAAACGATGAGTGGACGAATGAGAGAAAGAGTGCGAAAGAAGAAATGGGTGAAAATGGATTTCATAAAAAGCCTGACAGAAAAGAAGAAGAAGAAGAAGAAGAAGAAGAAGAAGAAGAAGAGGAAAGGTGGGGGGGGGTCTGACAAGGTCAAATGCAGTTGGAATGTTTGAATCATTACATAAAAAAGTCTGAACAAGAGACAAGGGGGGAGAGAGAGAGAATGGTAGAGGAATGAGGGGCACTGGAACAACAATGAAGAGTCAGAGACACAGAGACAGACAAACAGGAAAGTGGTAAGATTAGGAGAGTGATGGAGGGACAGAGTAGAGAGAGAGAGAGAGAGAGAGAGAGAAAAAAAGAGAAAAGTGAGAATGAGAGTGGGAGGAAAGAAGAGAGAGGGAGCGAGAGCAGGAGAGAAAAACGGGTTATGTAACACGAGTGGGTTCAGACAGAGTATGGCGGTGTGGAGCAGCTCCAGATGTGAGCAGAACAGAAGGGGAGCTGGCATGAAAGAGAAAAGAGAAGGAAGGAAAAAAAAAAAGAAAAAGAAAAAAAAATCCTCTGTTAGGTCTTTGAAATCCTGCTGAAGAACATCACATGCATCTGTTCTGCTCAGGTTTCCTGACAAGAGTCTGAACAGAGGCTGGCAATTCACTTTATACAATTAAAAGGTTCCAGATCTGTGTCAAACACACGCATTCGGGATCGGGTTTTTTTTCTGATATAGCACACAAACACATTTTTGTGTGCTTGAGAAACATCTTCATTTTCACACATCAAAAGACTCAGGACATTTGTGAAATAAACATCAAATTACTTGACTGGCATAAAGGAGCCTATTATTTTTCTGTTCCAATTAAACTACGAGATCTGTGGACCCGCCACATCCCATTACATACGTGCTAATGCAATGAAACTGAACTGCTATTTGCAATGACACAGAGGTCAGTCTCTGACATACATGACTAAAGAAACAGTTGAAGTTCAAGGCAGTTCCCCAGCAAACGCAAACCTCATAGAAACGTCGGGGAAGTTCACTTTCTCACACGCACTATGACTAAATACTCAGCGAGCCCATGGACACAGAACAAACGCTGAACACCAATGAAAACCTGACAAACAGTGACAACCAGTTTCATCAGTGAACCTTGAAACAAGACAGCAGAGTGTGGAACAAGTCAGCAGAGACTACCATGCAATTTTAATACACTTGCACGCATCAACCAGTTAATTCATGTACACTTTTGCCATTGGGTATAAATTAATGTGCTCAGGGTCAATGTCCTATGACACACAGCGTCTACATAGAATGTTATCACAGAAACAAGCCAAAGTTCAACTAAATCAAGTTCCTCTTACAGTTTTCCCATGTATCTGTGGGAGGGGTTAAAGTAAGAGTAGTAGTAGAACGATACTGCAGAGAGAAGCAACGAGTGGTTATACATCTTACACAAGAGAATCAGAAACAGCTTATTTCAAAGAGAAACCAGATTTCGATTACCTAAAGAATAGGAGGACAGACACACACATACATACACACACACAGACACAGACACACACACACATAGACACACACACACACTTCTATAAAAACAACTCACAAAAACAAATGCAAACACACACATTCCAGTGTTCAAATTTGACATTCAAACTACATTCATGGATGACTGGTTATTTAGGTCAAACGTGCAAAGGCAGCAAGGCAGGCAGTAAGATGGCCATCTTTAGACCTGCTCTCATTAATAATCAACCAAAAAAAAAAAAAAAAAACCCAGCTCAGAGACGATAATGTTCTCAACCAGCCAAAAAAAAGCCAACAAGTGCTTCTCACTTCCCCTAAACACAACAGCAGATTAGGAAATTTGGGCTTAAACCACATGAATACATAATGTTGATGGTTGGCCCAGTCCACACAGATTTGCCCTTGTAACAATACACATTTTCACTGCTCGGATCAAAGCTGAGTCATTTTCACCACTGCCACTATCTTTCACACGCATAAAGACTTGACTATTTTGTTTACGAGCTGGAGAACAGGCCTAGTTTAAGGATTCCAGCGTTACAATGTCACCTTGACATTAGTGCTCAAATACCATGAGTCAATTTTTGATAGGAATATCTTCCCCTTGCGATGTACATTAAATTATTCAGCGTGTGAGTTGAACAGCTCTCATGGGTAAATGAGGTGTTATCGTCTACACAAAGACTTGGTTCCAATTACAGCTGATACAGAGCAGTATTTGGCCAGTTGCTTTGCTTTCTGAAGAGACAAACCTGCAATCTGCAAAGCCTCAAATCACAACTTCATCCACAAAGAGCTTTGTTGTGTAGATGTGCACAAGGAACAGATCACAAGCACAAACAACGTCCATAATGTAGGCCGACATTTCATTTTCATTTCACTTAATGACAATAACTTATGATGTATTTGCATTTTTATAATCAAAAACACTTTGCACAGCATCTAGTTGAAACCAGTCAGTTGTCACTTCTGTATGTTTGTGCATAACAATCTGATGAACACCTGATAAAGTCCTACACACGGTGATGGATGGCAGCTATTAACAACCTACAAAACAGACTGCCGTAGTTGCACTGATGGACTAAACACATCACCGGATTGACAACAAATTTCTAGGCTGTACTGTGTAAGCAGGGTGTGTATCCTCGCTTTAACTGTAAAGATGACAATGTCTCCACTCATTGCTGCATGTATAAACACAGACTGAGTCATGTGCAGACTCCAGCTTTGCTGTCTGACCATGCAGCCTAAGTTAGACCAGTCCATTCTAAATTGGTTCTCTACATTTTCTACAAAGGTACTGTTGTTGTGGCTGACCTTACTGAAGTTCAGGCAGTATTCTGTTATCCTCAAACACTGCCTTTATGAAGACACAGCAGTCACATACGCAAGTGTACACACACACACACACACACACACACAAAGGGATGCAAGAGCAATTCCACACAAGAGTAAACAAGACACTGTATGTTTTTGTTTTTTTGTTGTTGTTGTTGTTTTTTTTAATTCCAGGCTCTCCCCAGCAATGAGCTGTGGTTTACTTTGATTTCCATGTGAGTCAAAGCACCAGCTCTGTTCCCACCTCACGTCGCCTTTCCTCCCAGTATGGAGCTTCCCCTCTCAAGGTACAGGAAATCTAACTTTGCACTTCTTTTCAAAAAAAAGACTGTGGCCAAGGAAGACAGACTAAAATGGCTTTAGACTAGACTGTGTTTTGTCAACAAGATTTATGATCTAATGTCACTGGAAAAACAAGGACTGAGTGGAAATTAACAGTAAACACAGAGACATATACACACACGTCACTGACAACCCTTAATTTGAAGATAAACGTAACCTTTTAATGACATTCATTCGCTTACAATAAAGCACGCTGGATTTTTTTGAGCAGTCACAACATGTCTAGATCTCCCCCTGATCTGGAAACCACCTGAAGAACAAAAATCTAGAAAAATGAAACTAGAGTCGGGTCTAGTCTAAATTTTGACTCCTAGTACCATACCTCGCTTTAGATAGAACCCGGCTCAACCATGATGTTTTGTCTACATTCACACACACACACACACACACACACACACACACACACAGTACTCACAGTTTAATATGGCGCTGCTCCAAGTCCACTCTAGCCAACTCTTCTTCCTCCACATCACTGTCTCCTCCTGAGCTGCTTTCAGTGGCATCCGAGTCAAAAGCGGCTTCAGCTGAGTGCAGGTTCGCCGAGCCGCTCAGAGACAGCCTCTCTAACTCTGAGGGTACGGAGCTGCCCTTTAGAAAGCGAGCCAAACTGCCGGCCTGGTGATCGCCGGAGGCCCGGATTCCCCTCCACGAGCCCGAGTCCACCTTATGACTTGGACCTTTCGAGGTTTTGCTCAGGGCTGTGTCGAGAAAGCCATTCAGCTGCTGCTGAACGTGGCGTTCGACCTGCTTGGCTTGCACCACCTGCAGCCGTTTGCGCAGGCGACACAACCTGCCCTCGATCTCCGCCTGCCTGCGCTGGTTCTGTAGTGTCCGTTCGTGCAGCCGCATCTCTAGGCAAGGGGAGGATGGTGGTGAGGAACGCTGGGGAGCAGGAGAGGAGCTTAAAACAGGTAAAGGAGAGATCTTGTTTTCCTCTGTGTCCATATCACTACAGTTACTTGTCTCTGTTGCCTTTTCATCAGAAACGGGCAGCACTTGACCGGCACAGGGTACGGTACTGAGCTCTGAATTGACCCGCGGGGATTGAGATGAGCCCGTCAGAGCCATGTCAGATGAGGAATTTTGATTAGCAACTGCCACAAACTGTTGTTTCACATCTCCCTTCTGCTTAGTTGCCGTTGTCATGGTTACACTGGACTTTGAGGAAAGCGTTGGTGGGGACAACGGTGCCTCCTGATTGGCCGACGGCTTGTCACTGTTACCGTTCACCGTAGTGACGCAGCCCTTCTCGGCCGCGGTGGTAGCAGGGACGCCGACTTTCTTGGCCAGTCCATTGACGGGCACCATCGCGGCGTCACCTCCTCCTCCTCCCCCTCCTCCTCCGTTGACGAGGCTCTTCAGCTGACCTCCGGTGAGCTCTAGGGCGTGGTGCTTGCGCAGCAGGAAGTCGGTGCCTGCCGTGCTGCTGTGGAAAATGGAGCCACTCAGCAGGCCGTGGCTCTTCAGCACAGACTGCTTGATGAGGACGCCTTGCTGCTTGAGCGACTCCTTGGCCTTGGTGGAAGATGGTACTGGCGTCACATCAGAGCACAGGTATGAGGCCACCAGAGGCTGCAGCTTACCCAGAGATGGGGGCTTGCAGACGGGCAGGGTGTCGGCACACAGAGACTGTTCCTGGGCCTTGTAAGGGTGGCAGTTCTCCTCGTGGTCTGTGACCAGGTGTTTGCCGTTGGTGGAGGCGGCAGGGGCAGAGACGGAGGCGGAGAGGAGGATGTTACTGGCGTTGCTGTTGTTCTCTGGGCTGCTGGGGGACAGGTTGGAGGAGGGCGAGGCCAGTTTGAAACGGATGTGGCGAGCTTCGGCTGGGGCGTCAGTCAAAGCGGGCGCCATTGCAGCCATGCAAGGTTGAGGGACGGCACTGTGGCCAGTACCACTGAACCCCCACACCACCCCACCGACGAAAAGCCTGAGGGGAGGAAGAGGTTGGGAGGGAGAGAGATGAAACAATCATTTAATTTCTGAAATTTAAATTTCTAAATAAAATTTGGCTTACAATATAACGGTATCAACTGACACACAAGAGTTTCCCAAACTACATCTGCATTACGGACTGGATGCTGACACAGTCACTTCTATTTCGTCAATTAGGTCAACATATATTTCAAAAAGCAGAGGAGCTGAACCTATACAAGAGTATATGACAGATAATGGTAACCCAACAATAACAACGAAATTTCATGACCTCCCATAGTCAGCTATTCCAGTTATAATATCAACAGAATTGTGTTTCTTAAGTCTTGAATACAATTTTAGCAAGACCCAGACTTGGAATGAGAAGGAAAATATATTCTGGATATTCAGCAGGATGATTGAGCAGACTGGATATTCAGCAGGCAAATTCAAAATGAGCCTGTGTAAGCAAATTACATGTATTAATCAAATAAAAAAAACTCATTTTGCAGATGGAAAAGAGAAGGTCCTCTGCTTCAATGATTGTGCACAAACACAAACACACTCATATATATACACACACACACATATATATGTCTGACTTTCAAGTGCCCTTCACCCTCTGCTTGACTTAGTTAACAGAATGGGACCTCTTGACCTCTTTAGAGAAGCAGCTAAAGCATGGCCTCCACACACTCAACTGGTCACTGATGCAGTTTGGGAGGGAAAATCTCTAAAGCTTGTATAAGAGAGCAAGTCTGCCTTCCTCCCTCTCTCTCTTTTTTCCTCCCCCCCCCCCCCCCCCCCCCCCCCCCCCCCCCTTTCATTCCTAGACCATCTGTGTAAGGAGGTGTCTCTCGTTCTCAGGGATAAGAGACCAGCTCCAAGCAAACCCTGCACACACTGCCGAACCCTGTTCAAAAATACTCCTAGATGATATGTCTTTCAGTAGCCTCACTCGGAAGAGCTGAGATATGCGCAGCAGTTCTACTGCCGTAGTTCATTATCTTTATACATATTCTAACAAATTAGGAGAGCATAAACACACACCCTTATATTACTGTACAACAACGGTTTAAGGCATGCTTAAAACGACACCGAAAAGCGCAATGGGGTAATATTTTACTTTTTTAACAGACCTAGTTACTCGT
The DNA here is from genome assembly GCF_902362185.1 of Chanos chanos. Lineage (NCBI taxonomy): Eukaryota > Metazoa > Chordata > Actinopteri > Gonorynchiformes > Chanidae > Chanos > Chanos chanos. The sequence goes on along the minus strand of NC_044499.1, from coordinate 43,157,444 downwards.
TAACGTTGTCTATATTCTTACACTATGGCGTAGGCTACTTAATACGATATAGGCTTAAGCCCCGCGCTCTTACCGAGGGGTTATAACAGTACGAAGCGCAGTGTAACTAGGTTAATATGTCAAACGAGTAAATAAAGAGAAAAATATAGTCAATATTTGATGAACACGGTAAGAAATCAAAAGTCATATGCTCTCGAAACAAGTTAAAGAACTGCATATCCTGTTTAATTTAACAATAAAACAGTTCAACATTTAGGAAGCTCCGCCGCAGAGCAGCGTGCTCTACGCCATGTTTGGTGTGTCAATAGATTATGCAATACAGCAGTTATGAAGAAAAAACACCCTTTGAGCCATCTCTGAAGTTCACCGTAAACAATAGTTCTTTGCAAAGTAAAAATAATTAAGACTGTTTTCATTTTCATTGTAAACGGCCAACATAACGTGAACAACAGTAAGCACAAATTGGCTAAAATCCTTCGTAATGTTGGTAAAAATCCTTCATTTCCGCGTCCCAAAATGATCACAGCTTAATGGCATCTTCTGCGCAATAGTATGTGTAATTTAGATTCTTTTGACTTATTTTTAAATTGCGGACAACGATTATGCTACACTTCCCACGGAAAATCAACTAACGATAGATAAAGAATGGACATGTTTAGAAATCCAATTCTACTCCAGAAAAACCATAATATATTGTTAACGTAGTCTCATACGGTGGCTAGTTGCAAGGAGTCACTGTTGAATGCATTAAAAACCTAACGTCATTTTAATGTTTTAAGCTCACGTGTTACACCTTTTAGCGAAGAAAACGATTTTTACAAAGTTGCACCGTTTTAGCTTAATATAATATTTAGCGGTTGAGACTAAGCTGAATTTATTGCACTTGTGTACAACTGAAAATGCGTTTGCATGAAAAATATAAAACAAGTGACCTATACAATTGTCGAGTAAAAGACATCAATAAAGGATGAAGCTACGTTAAAACCTTTTACGTTGACGTTAGATAGTCATCATGTTACACAGCCTGTTGTCGTAAATTTAGCTATGCTGAGCAACAACTCGTTTTAACGAGACAATGAGTTTAGATGCAATAACATCGGGATTTACTTTCACGGATTCACTTCAGCGATCATTTTGAATACAATACTAAGATTCGGAAAATAATATTTATCAACACAGACTGAGTTAACTCATTATGTTTCATACGTCCTTTTCTAGTTAGTAGTGGTGAAATGGCGAGCTTGTAGTCTTCGCATTGAAAACCACAATAGAGAAAAAGAAACACAAATGCTTTTACTATTACGATCACTGAATTCATCTACTATACAAGAACTGAATTAAGTGTATGAATCCGAATTACTGTGTTCGTTTTACAAAATTTGGTTTGTGTAACGTCAGCTTTCAACATAACTGGGTCACAACTAGTCTCGCATATAGCTACTAGCTAGTAACAAAGAAAAAGGAGGAACCTACCACGTGACGGGGCGCGCTATCCGGGGGAATTTCGGTAATGATTCCACGCTCTTTTGGTCGGTCGAATAGATGAAATGTCAGCAGGAACAAGAAATTAATTTATTGCACAAGCATTTCCACAGAATTTGTCAAAGCCGAATCCATTTCTCGAGGACCTCGGTTTCAGGAACCTTTTCAGTATCGTCCCGGAATCACGAAATGGGCGATACTGACTAAGTACACCTTGCTGTCCTCTAACAGAATAAGAGAAATCAAGTGCAAAATATATCTTTATGGTCCAGCATAAATCGAAATTTTGGTTCAGTAACGATATCTTTTCATTTACCGCCTTTATTAGTAGCTTTCAAGTGTAAAAGACCAGAAATTTCAGTACGAATTTGTTATCGTTTTGGGGAGAGGCGCAAGAAAGATGGCGTCTCGTTCGTCTCCCTCGGATTTGAGCCTGACAAACACAGATGCTGGGCATGTAGAGCTTGTAGGCGGGAGACATTTCTCACGCTCGCCACTAGAGTAAACGAGTATCTATGAATACGGCCAATAGCAAACCACTAGAGGGAGCTGGGTTGTCAAAATTGTCGACATAACCATTTACTGTATATACGATGATATCGTAAAGTTAGTTAATTCTCTGACTCATTTCTGTTCCTAGAATGGACAGCTGAAGTGTACTTGGATAACACACACACAAAGCATACCACATAGAAGTCATTAGACTCAAGTAGGTACGAATGCGTAAATTAAATTGGTAAGACGTTAGAAAGCAAGTTTGCCTTAATTTTGTGTTAAAATTAATTCAAGGCGTGTTTGCTATTTGGTCGATCTAAGATATCTGAGCTGTAAACTGTATACACATTCTTCAGTTGTAAATGGGAAATTCCCAACACTGTAATAATAAAATGAAATGAGGAGAGATTTGGGGATCAACTTTATCCTGGTGATTAGTGTCTGCATTCTTTTACATGTACCTTTCATACACCTACTTCATCAAAAATGTATAACATGTATCACAACCATTAAAACACCAGGACACTATATTAAATGCAGTTATACCCAATGACACATTTTCCTTCTCGAAAAAAAAAAAAAACAGAGAACGAGAGCGTATAACATTATCAGCTGCTTTCTGTGGATGCCCCTTTAAAATGAAAAGTACAATATTATTTTTCCATTTTCATCACCTATCAGTTTTACGTCCATCAAAATCTACCCAATCCATCTAACCTCTCCCCAATCCATTCTACTTTGTAGGTATAGGGCCCTCAGTGGACAGTTAGTGTTGTATGTGCTGCCAGAGTTTTCTTCTTTTTTTGTATGTACCCTGTGACAGTAAAGATTCAGTTACAGTTTAGCAATATTGGCAAGGGCTGCAGTAAGCATTTTTTCTGTTCTATTCAAACCAAAATTAAAATGCACATTTTCAGTTGCCCTAGCACAAATTCCAAGCACAGAAACAGTAATTGTCCAAACGTCTTGTCTGTTTAGGCAATGTTGCTATAACTTGAATCCTGCAACAGCTTGAAACTGAAGCCTGAGCCCTGTCGGAATGCATAACATTTTGGCCTGAGCCTGCTCAGTGCCAGACTCATTCATGCAACACATTCATAACAGTCCAAGTCTGACATGTACTGTCTCGGGCTCTGGTCAGGCTGCAGCCCTCTGGTGGACAGGCCAGTGTTTTTGTTTTTTTGTTTTTTTCTTTCCAAGGTCTTCAACTGCACGTTTGATTGATGATTATCTCAGTTGTTTAGAGCATGTTGCTAACGTACAGGGATAAAAATGTAATTCTTCAAAAAACAAATGACCACTTTTTTTTCAGTTCATTTTTATTTTCATTGATATCCTTAAGACACAGGGAATAGAAAACCAATTGAGTGTTACATAAGAGTGACCCACTACACGGTGCTTGTCAACAGAGAATGGAGAAGCTAGAGCAAACTCGTTAAAGAAATCACCAGACCATTTAACACATGAGCGCGTGCTGTGCATCTCCATTTCAGCTGTTTAGGTTTGTTTCAGCCTCTATACTCAGACGAGTCTTGTATTTTACCTGCCCCGACAACCTCAGAGGATCACGAACAGCTTGTTACAGATCTATGGTGTAATTTCCAGCATTCTGTACTTAGAAACTGGTGATATGGGTTCAGATCTTGGTGGAACATTCAAAAGCCCTTTGCTGCTTGATGTGTGGTGTTTCCAATAAACCCGATCCAAGAGGCCAGCCACTTATTTTATCAAAGCCAAACCAGAAATAGAGTAATCTGTAGAGAATGTGGGTGTCAATTCTACCACCTCTAACATGTTACGTGAGGGCTCTACCATTTGAGATAATTGCATAGCAACATTTTGGAAGTGAGCACAATGTCATTACTGGCAAGACATCTTTTCTGACACCTGTCTTACCTCGGAGGTTTTGATGTATGTTAGGATGTATGTATTATCAATTGTAAGGAAGGACTAAACCAACAGCTCACATCTCTCTGGACTATGGTCCCCACTAGAAGTTACTAGTCAAAGCCAGAAACATTGTCAACCTATCAGTTTCCATGAGAGTGCAACTGCAAATGTTTTGTATCCATATAGGCACTGTTCACGTTAAATGGTCCCTGAGAAATTAATGTGAAATGACATCTCTCAAAGAATAATGGATGTCCTTAAATAAAAAAAAGTCTTCCTTTGAAATATATATTTGAATATATTTGTGACATTTTTGTGACTCTACTGTTCTGCTTATTTGTGAAACTGGTTTTTCTTTCTATTAATATTATACATTACAGTATTAACGCAGGCACACAGTGCCTATCTGAAAACGTTTTGCGCCTGACACACGCACACAGTATGCACCCACAGTCTCAATGTTATCATCAGCTCACACAGACCGTGAAGATGGCCTTTTTAAGACTGAACCTATTAGTGTTGCTTAATGTCTCCTACCTGTCCTTTGCTGACAAATGCCAGTCAGCATGGCTTACATACCATCCTTGTCATCGTGTGAATCTGGAGCAGCGGGGAGACAACGTGCTGTATGGTACATGTCTGGAAATATCTAATTCAACTCCAGCTCAAGGACAGCTTACGCAGTTTACATATGGCACCTGACACTTAGCTGTCTGTCTGAAAGGCTGTTATTACTCTGCCTGACAAAGTTAATCTCCCCCCAGAAGAGTCCTTCCAGTGTAGACTATTGCATTCAATGCATTGAATTCTTAATCTCTCTCTCTCTCTCTCTCCCTCTCTCTCTATCTTTCTCTTTCTCTGTTTCTCCATCTGTCTCTCCCCCCTCCTTCTTTGTCCCTCCTTTTCGATCACTGGACTCTCACTGTTTATGTTTTTGTTTTCTCCCCTTCTGCTTTAAACATACTTTCTCACTCACTTACAGACACTCATACAAAAAGATAAAAATGCCAGAATCTGAGAGTATTCCCATTCAGTGCCAAGTTACAAAAGAGGAAATGAAAACAGTGACTCACATTTCCACGTTACAGAACCACTCATAACAGGAATTTTTGTGTCCCAGTTCTGAAAAGAATTAAAACGTTTGAGACAGTCTGCTCTGCTGAATGGATTCCAATAACTATAACAATAATAATTTTCTATATTTGTAACATCAGGTTGAAATACTGTTGAAATAGCAGTGAATAATCAAACCAAATGTGACTCTAAGTATATCTGCTCACTAATCTTCTACTCTGCTAATCTGTCAATTTTAGATTAGCACAACCCACAGTTTTCTTACTTGCACAGTAAGTGCATTATTCTTAAGTGGGGACTTCTGTGCTTGCCAAAATAATATTTTAAAACGGTGTAGGATGGTGCATTAGGACACTATGACCAAAGAGACACACAATAAGCAAATACTTTCCACTCTGGAGGGGGCTGTGAAGGATTTGGAGATGATTATACAGGTGTACAATTACGAGCGTGAGCCCTAGTGTTGCTAAACTAAAGAAGCACCACCAAGCCAAACTCCTGTGAATGTAATGCTGTACAGTATTAATGTATTGAATATGAAACTGGTGTGTGTGTGTGTGTGTGTGCGCGTGTGTGCGTGTGTGCGCGCGTGTGTGGTACATTACACATTTAACATTAAACTTTGTGTTTGAAATGCATGGTTTCTCTCCTCTTTTTTGCCTTTAGTGTGTGTAACTCTGTCTTTTGAGGAAACCAAGAGGTCATTGCATATGCACTTTCACCACAGGAGCCTGTACTGGGAGTCTTTAAAGTCCCATACTATTCTTGATGGCTTCTTAGTGCTCTAGTCTTCACCTCAGCCAAGTCTAAACAAATCAAGTAGTTAATTCTGTGGATTAAAAATTTCAGTGATGGAATGTTTTCAGGATGTCATGCCCAACAGCTAAATGTTAAATGTTACATGAATGATTGACCTTAATCATTATATGCAGCTAGGTTAAAGGATTAGATACTACTGCAGAGCAATCACAGGAAATGGATAGTATATCATGTACAGTGTCTACTCTCGATGCCATTTTTAGTTCAAGTTTTAACTAATGTGTATCACTGGCAAAAAATACCTAATTATGAAAATAGCTCTCATGTTTGAAACCTCCCGGAGAGCGTCAGACATGTGTCTGTACACTGGTCTTTCAGGTCATGTTTCATGTAAACATTGTACTACATTTCCTTTCAAATTGACCATTGCACTGATTGGACATTACATGCTGTTTGGTGTGGACTGTCAAACCTCATGTGGTCAAAGGGTCAGATCTGGTCTGGTCCACTTTGGAAACCATATTCTGTAACAGCAGCCATATAGACACTCAGGGTATTTAACACAAATGACTTTCAATGTTTCTAATGTTTATATATCAAATTTGATTCAATTCATTATCAAGGAACAGGAAAATCAAGGAAAATCACCCTAGGCAATTAAAAATACAAAGAATTTTAAAAAATTCTTCACACACGCACGCTTCTTATTTTTTTGCACTGAAACTGAATGTAACTCTAGTTTTTATTATTTGCATTTGAAAATATAAATACACTATTAACTCAGCCAAGGGCAGTGTCTTTTGTGGAGGCGACTATGTTTCTGGACAACTCTGAGGACTTTTTCACAGAGCACCAAGGTTACAAGGCGACCACACGTTTCAGTTATTTAATCTGCACAACACCGGCCAATGATGTTCATTTCCCAGAATACGAGCGCCATAGATTTGTACTATGTGGAAGCATGTCAGAAACACCAGAATGCTCTAACTGACATAAACCACTGAAGGGTTGATTCCACAGTGATTTACAACACAAGCCAACCATAATCTCGTAGAAACGAGAGAAGAAATATTTCGCAAATACGAATTCTGTCCCACAACTGAATACATGAATGCATGAAATGAATACAAAATGAAGAAAGCGACGGATATTGCACTGTGAAAAACCCCATACTGTCTGTCTCGGGAAGCGCGAGTGTATACGCAGAGCTGCGCGCATTTGAGGTTGCAGAGAGGGAGGGGACAGGGATGGAGACGGAGTGGGACCCGGATGCTGATGTGAGTGAGGAGAAGGAAGAGGGGAGTGAAAAGAACGATTAACTGGAGGGAGAAGAGAGGCTAAAAAGAAGAGGCCGTGATTTATAAGGGTTTCTTCACGGGAGAGAAGTATTATGATGATCTTCAATGCAACGGCGCTGATATTTTCCCTCCTAAGAAAGCGGCTAACGAGGGAAGTCTGAGTCGGCGAAGGAGGACACAGTTAAAGGGAGAGAGAGAGAGAGCGAGAGAGAGAGAGAGAGAGAGAGAGAGAAGATGCTGTGATACACTCATAGGGAGGGTTAGTGCAAGAGGGAGGGGGAGTGTGCACGGCTAAAGATGGTTGTTTTGCCAGAAACAAACGTCTCCCCGCAAAATGCGCTACACTGCGTATAGAAGCTGAAATGCCTAAATCAGCTCCCGAAAGAAACTTCGTCATTGCTAAATTTTAATATTCTGAGGAAAGAGGTGATACTGACACTAGACTCGCAAGGTAGGCTGGTGGAGTACTTGTTTGTTAAACAAAAAAGGATAACATGCTGCGTCCCTCACCTGTAAAATGGGCCTAGAAGGCTGTAGGGGGATACTCAAAAATGAAAAATAATTAATTTTATAAATTCGGTGGCGTGGAGCCTTCAGTACTTGTTATTTGATAGCAGTGTTAAAAGGCTTTATAAGGGATAACGAGGTGGTCTGGTTAAAGGGAAGTCCGTGAGATACATCCAGAAACGTGAACATGCGTTTTCAATAACATCAATCTTAAATAGTGCGTTTACCGGTTTAAACAAGTAGCAGCCGAATGGCATTTATGCACTAAAACAGGCACAACACATTATTTTTAAGAGCAATACTGTAGATTCTTATTTTGATTCGAGCTTTTGGGAGATGGCATAGCATACATTTAGTCCAATGTAAACATGTTGGTACTCCTCGCCCTCTTCTGTAATACTTGGCATATTTGTAGCTCTTCCTGTCCCAGGTAGGCATGTGTCGAAACCGTAATATTAAATGAAGAGTCTTGAGATGATCCGCGTTAAAATTAAACATGACACAACCTCTCTGATTTTAGAGCGACCATTGTAGGCCCCTCGATTTTACAATGCCGCAGCAACGCGTTTGAGTGTTAATGTCAGAGAGCCATATGTACAATTTGCGATGTATCCAAACTTTGAATATGACGTATCCAAGTTTTAGTTGGATACTAAAGAAGTACTCTCGAGTTTCATAGTACACTCATAAGTAGCAGCCGGTAGTGTAACAGACTACAATAATGTCGAAGGACCTGTCAGTGACCCAGTCGGCTCAGTACGTTGGGCCATACCGGTTGGAAAAGACGCTTGGGAAGGGTCAGACAGGTATGGGATATTCTTTCTCTGGCTTGTTCTCTTTGCATTATCACTTCTTATTTAAATAGAGATTAAGTGGTGTGACATACATGACAGATATTCCAACAGCATTATGTTTTCTGAATAGCCTATGATTATTGACATTCATTTCAGTGTCAATGTGTGTTTGTGTGCATTTTTTGAATAGGTTTGGTGAAGCTTGGGGTACACTGTGTCACTGGACAGAAGGTGGCCATCAAAATAGTCAACAGAGAGAAACTTTCAGAGTCAGTCTTGATGAAAGTAAGAGAGCATGTTCTTCAAACGTTGGCTATGAATTTTGATACTGCTAAACTTTACTGTTTAGTTTGATTATATAAGAAACTGAAAGCAACACTAGTTAGACTGAAGTAATATGATTGTATTAGTAATGGGGCAACGCAAGACAAGTGATGACAGGTGTCAAGTTGCCAGGTGGTAGAGAAATTCATGTGACAGTATTTTGACACTTCTTTATCTATCTATCTATCTATCTATCTATCTATCTATCTATCTATCTATCTATCTATCTGCCCAGGTGGAGAGAGAGATTGCAATTCTGAAGTTGATTGAGCATCCACATGTGTTGAAACTGCATGATGTTTATGAAAATAACAAACACTTGTGAGTTTTACCGCACATCACATTCGACTCCTCCTTCACGTTCATAAATTCCCCTTTCCATTCTCTGTAACTAATTGGTCTGTCCCTCAAATTTGCAGGTATCTGGTGTTAGAACATGTTTCTGGTGGGGAGCTTTTTGACTACTTGGTGAAGAAAGGGAGGTTGACACCCAAAGAGGCTAGAAAATTCTTCAGACAAATCATATCAGCCCTTGATTTCTGTCACAGTCATTCAATATGGTAAAGAAAAGATGACGTCGCATTGACAAAAGATAATATGTTGTAGTTACGAACACTGAAACATGTCATGAAGGATTATTACTGCTTAACACCATAATAGTTAAGCTAATGCTTCATTAACTACTGAAATGCCTCTATTTGTAGAATAATAGTTAATTTTCAGTTTTGTAGTTTATTGTACATTGGTGACAGCAACCCCATGAAGTTCATTCAGTTTCCATTATTTGTAGTTAGTTGCTTTGCCTTCAAAGATGTTTGATTTATAAATAGTCTTTATTACTGAATGGCTGGTATGCTTTACAGTCACAGAGACCTGAAGCCAGAAAACCTCCTACTGGATGAGAAGAATAATATCAGGATTGCTGACTTTGGCATGGCCTCCCTGCAGGTGGGGGACAGCCTGCTAGAGACAAGCTGTGGGTGAGTTTATTTGTGTTTGTGTTTGTGTCTTGTCTCTCACTAGTGTCTGTGTCTGCTTATGTTTGTGTTTTTACTGGCATTATCAAATGTTTTATTTGGATTTTAGGCTAATGTTTTTACTCTTTTTATTCTAGATCTCCGCACTATGCTTGTCCGGAGGTCATCAGGGTAGGTCCCTTTGAGAGGCTGTGTAATAATGTCACCAATTCCTGCAGTTGCCAACTGCAACATAAGAACTGTTGGTCCGTTGCACTTCAGAGTACGTTGTCTCTCTGACACTGTTTGGTTGTGCCCCCAGGGGGAGAAATATGACGGGCGTCGAGCGGACGTCTGGAGCTGTGGGGTCATCCTCTTTGCCCTGCTAGTGGTGAGGAGGAATTTTTTTTTTCTTTTTTTCCTTAGATGTCAGTTTTCTCAATTTTATCCCCTCTCCTCTTTTGTTTTCTCGTGTAAGTGGTTTTGATTTCCTCCACATATTTGTTAGCTCTTGTTCATAACTGTATCAGTGGGTGTTTAAGCATCCGCCCCCCCCCCCCCCCCCCCCCCCCAGATCTGTTGGTTTCACTCATGGAACCTCGTCGTCAATCTGTCTCTTTTTGGTTTTTCTTCTCGTTCAGGGTGCGCTCCCGTTTGACCATGATAACCTGAGGCAGTTACTGGAGAAGGTGAAGAGTGGAGTGTTCCACATGCCTCATTTCATTCCCCCAGACTGTCAGTCTCTCCTCAGGGGCATGATTGAGGTTGACCCTGAAAAACGCCTCTCGGTGAGAACACAACACATAAACCTTCTGCAAAACGCACCAAGAGACTATAGCTACGGGCACCCTTTGACAGATTTATGATGTGCTTAAGATGTGATCATGGAACAATTTATGATGGAGCCATTTATGATGCTACTGTTGACTTTGTGGGTATGTTTGAACGAGCTCCTTCTCAAAAATAGATTTGAAGACACTGTAAAAGTTCTGTAAAATTAGATGAGAAACTGGTAACATTTTATTTTGTTTATAGATTGAATATTTAAATATATTACTGTCCATTTCTTCCAAATGATTTCATTGTAGACAATTATCAGACAGATTCTGATGGATTCTGTAGCCCCACACAACTACTTAAAGAAAAACATGGGAAGAGCTAACTATAAACTGCCATGTAAATTTTTAACAGAGTTTAAGTAAGGATATGACTTCTTGAGGCAACCCCAGTTACCGTCAGATGGTTTCAGTGGAACTAAAAATAGTTTTGAATGTGGTCAGAATTTCAGTTGCATTCAAGATACTGTAGTCAGCATTAACGGCCAGGTGTCTTCATGCCATATGAAATTTACACCAAACGATCTAGCAACTAACACACTCATAAAGCCTCAGACAACTTCAGCTTGTCTCATTTAGCCTTACTGTTTTTGAGTGCTCAATGAATTTTTACCCTTAATGTCACGTTTAACTTATAAACAGGGGTGTGAAATAGATCCTTTGTCTCAGTCTTTACTGTATGTCAGCATTTGTATATTTAGTTCACCTTGAGATACAATGCCTTCTGCTTGTTAGCAGACTGTATTAATCGCTCTGTTCATCCTTCCACCCACAGCTTGAGGCCATTCAGAAGCATGCCTGGTATCAGTGAGTATTGATTACTTCTGTCTGAGAGATAACACTCAGTACAGGGTGATGCAGATGAATTCTTGCAAGTTGTCTCTCATTGTGCATGTCTGTTCATGCCATCTGCAAATATACAGAAATATGGCTAAAGTAATCCTGATTTTCAGACACCTGGCATACTTTGGGGCCATCATTAATTGACATTGTGTAAAATCTTTTTTACTGGAGAATGTGGTAAAATGATGTGTTTGTGTTTGTGTTTGTGTCAGGGCGGGACGTAATGAGCCATGTCCAGAGCAGCCTCCTCCAAGGCGTGTATGTGTGAAACGGATCCTGTCATTGACAGATCTAGACCCAGATGTGCTGGACAGCATGCACTCCTTGGGCTGCTTCAGAGACCGTGTCAAACTCACCAGAGACCTGCAATGTGAAGAGTGAGTGAAGTGCACTGTTGGATAGTACAATTTCGTTACGCTGTTTTTCTGCTGTTATTGTGTGTTACTTCATGATGATTGTTTCAGCTGGTTATTACAGGATTCTCATTGTCTACGTCTCCTCCTGCTTTAGTCGATGCCTTACTTCTTTAATCATAAATCTCTCTCTCACTCTCTCTCTCTCTCTCTCTCTCTCTCTCACACACACACACACACACACACACGCGCACACACAGAGAAAACCAAGAAAAAATGATCTATTACCTGCTCCTGGATCGAAAAGAACGATATCCCAGCTATGAGGATGAAGATCTGCCACCCAGAAATGATATAGGTCAGTAGTAGTGTCAGAGGAGAAGTTGTTACAGCTGTGTGGGCGTGCGAGAGTAGATTTTATTTGTCTTTGTTAGTCATTAGGAATATGTCATTAATGACCATGCTCTCATAGACCCTCCGCGAAAGCGTGTGGATTCACCCATGCTGACCCGGCACGGGCGCTGTCGGCCAGAGAGGAAGAGCCTGGAAGTGCTGAGCGTGACAGAACAAGGCTCCCCTACACCGCCACGCAGGGCACTGGATACGTCCGTGCACAGCCAGAGGTACCCACACAAAACCCACAGACATTTTTGCACTTTACTCGGCTATAAACGGTGAAGATTGGAGGTATCTCATGTTTAGTTATCACAAATATTCTTACTTTTCTTGTACTCCCTTTTCCGTTTTAGCATTTATTAACTTTCCTTTCAAGTGTAAATTTTCTCTCAAATGTGAACTTCATTTCTGCCCCTCTCACCCATGCACAGATCGAGATCAGTTAGTGGAGCATCAACTGGTCTGTCCTCCAGTCCACTAAGCAGTCCCAGGGTAAGGGCCTAAATGCCAGTCATTACTACTCCCTATAATATCCTTTAATACATCTCTTATTTTTGTGTTGGATCTATTGATGATGAGGCATTGACATATGAATGGCATTTTATCTCACATTTTGTTAGAAAATGACCAAGACAATCTGTTTCATTTCTGAATAATGATATTGCCCAACCATTCAGGGATAGATTTGATAACAGTCACACACAAGTCACATAAGCATCCTTCAACAGCACTGACCATGTATCACTCCTCACAATAAGCACAACCATCAGCCATAGCTCATAATTCACTCCCAGACCTCTCTCTCTCCATATCCCCTTCCCTCTGCACTCCTCTCCATCCCATTAGAGTCCCGTCTTCACTTTCAGCCAATCAGAAGTCACTGCAGCCACCACACCGAGAGGTGGCAGCACCATCTCCCGCCCTGCCAGATCCCATGACTCCAAAACCCAGACGCTGCCATCCAAAGCACCACCCGACCGCCCCACCCTTCAGTCCATGAAATCCCTCCCTCTCCACACCCCTCCCTCTCGCTCCCCTTCTCCCTCTCCTCTCCTCTCTCCCATTCCTCGCTTTTTGTTCTTCCCAGACCCCTCGGCTTTGCTAAAGTCTGTGACTAAGAGCTTGTATCCCATGTCTCAGGTCACCCCTCAGGGCTCCCCCTTGCCCACCCCTCTGGGGACACCTGTTCATCACCCCCACCACCCACCTGCTACCCCTCCCTCTTCCTCTTCCTCTTCTTCTTCTTCCCGCGCTGAGGGTGGTGGCGTCGGTGTCGGTTCACTCTCATTGACCCCACCCTCCAGTCCTGGAGGGGGTGGTGGTATGGCAGCCAGTAGCTCGGCACATTGGAGAACACGCCTTAACTCCTTCAAGAACAACTTGCTGGGGTCACCTAGGTTCCACCGCCGCAAACTGCAAGGTGAGTGGTGGATAAGGTGAAATAACATGACCTGAAGATTACGTCATGTGACATGATACTTACCAGAGCTTGTCAGGGCAGTCTCGCATTTCAAAGAGACATCTGTCTATCTAAAATTTAAAGAACTAGATGCAGACACAAAATTAGATGTCTGATTGTCTGTCTAATGCTCCACTCCTTTTTCCTGTGTCTCTTTCAGTTCCCACTTCGGAGGATATGTCTAGCCTAACACCAGAGTCTAGCCCAGAGTGAGTGATGAAACAAACCTGAATCATGCCAGCACATAATGTCAGCATTTAATTTGTATAAACATAGGAACCTTGGTAATTTTTATAAATGTAGGACCCTGGTAATTTTATATAAACATAGGAACCGTGTTGTGAACCCTGTGGTTGTGTGTATCTCTTTCAGGTTGGCTAAGAGGTCCTGGTTTGGAAACTTTATCACCCTAGAGAAGGAGGAGCAGATTTTTGTGGTGATCAGAGACAAACCACTCAGCTCTATCAAGGCTGACATCGTCCATGCCTTCCTCTCAGTAAATATCCCTCTGTTTCTCTGTATTTCAGTACAGTGCTGAGAATTAGTTTTGTTGGTTATAAATAGTAATGATGAGACAAATGTTAATTTTGCAGCCTACAAACATGTAAATATAGGATTTTTGGTTTCTCTTGGTTAAATACAAAGTTTCATAAGTATAAAATAAGTAGGATATTATTTAAGCAGCAGGCAGTTCTAAACAAAATTAACTTTTTTAACTTATTCCCACAACCTCCTTTGCTCTCTCTCTCTCTCTCTCTCTCTCTCTCTTTCTCTCTCTCTCTCTCCCTCTCTCTTTCTCTCTCTCTCCTTGTCTTGTTCTCACTCTTCGAAAGATTCCATCTCTCAGCCACAGTGTCATCTCTCAAACAAGTTTCCGGGCAGAGTACAAGTCCTCTGGAGGTCCGTCCGTCTTCCAGAAGCCTGTGAAATTCCAAGTGGACATCTCCTTCTCTGAGGGAGAGAGGGCAAGAGAGAGGGAAAGAGAGAGGGATGGTAAGAGGGATTTTGGAATCTACAGTGTCACCTTCACTCTCATATCAGGTAAAAGGGCTTTACCAAATATTACTGTTCCATGCAGATCTGTGAATCTCAAATGCTAAGCAGAAAAACAGTCGTATATGTCTCTACTTTACCATGTGTGTTTTTGAGTCTTGTGTGTTTGTGTTCCTGAATAGGACCCAGCCGCCGATTTAAGAGGGTGGTTGAGACGATTCAAGCCCAGTTGCTCAGCACTCATGACCAGCCTTCTGTACAGGCTCTTGCTGGTAGGATACTCAAGTAAACTTGAAAATACATACACAGGCATATGTGTGCCCACACACACACACACACACACACATCTCTCTCTTCGCCTTTCTCTTACAGATGAGAAAAATGGACGCCCTCCTGGAACTCCAACCAGACAGAACTCTCGTCGATCAGAGGGCGGGGCAGATCGCTGTGAGTGGGTAGATCGAGGAGACAGTGGGGTCTTGCTCCAACGCAGGGGCTCAGGCAAAGAGCGGACCCGTCTGCTGTCCTCCAATGGGACCCAGTCATAATCCTGAGAGAAAAGTCCCCAATGCAGCAGCCCATGCAGATGTGAGGCATATCATAAACCAGGAAACATCTACTCCCCTTTCCTCCATTGCACCTCCAAGCATAACGCCGGTACTTATGTTATATTTTTGAAGGTGCTTGTCCCTATAGAAACAAAACCAAAAACTGGTGAATGAAGGCACAGGCTTGGGAAAAAATGGAAATACGAAAAAAACAAAAAAAATCAACAACAACATGGATGCTCCTCATTAAAAGTTAGATATCCAGAGGGAATTTCCCAGGTTCTGAAAAAAATGAAATTGTAAAAAATGAAATCCTAAGAAACGCATATCGATAAATATATCAGCTATACCGCGTCTTGCATCGCATTGCGACTCTTACGTGACTAATAAAAAAAAAATCCTTAGGATGAAAAAGCTAGGGGATATTAACCCACGTGGGAGAATTCCTTGCTAAGTAGTTCTAACATTGCAACTAGATAACAAATTAAAACTAACTACACTGTAGCATTCCTAGACCATAACCCCTTCATCCTCGATTGTTTCAAATTGGATGGGCTGATTTATGGAGATCGATCTACTGAGCCTATATATGTTGCGCCTTGCTTGAATTTACTGAGATTTACAAACACCAAAGTGGTGCTTGTGAAGGGAGGGGTTTGGGATTGAGAATGGAGATCCAGGTCAAGGATTTCTTTGACTAATACTAATGATTTTCCTCAGTGAGGTTATTAAATCCCAGTGCCCCATTCACCCAAAGTTGTTCACTACCCGCAGTGATGAAAACTTGTGAGGTAGGTCACCAGTTTTTTCTAACGATGCTAACTGGTATGCAATAAAACAAATTAATAAGCTAATAGAAGATCAGTTTGAATAAGCTGTCATAGATTCATTTAATTACCTCCTGGTACAGATTAAACCAATTGGGTTTATATTCAGCACTGCTTATCAGCCTTCCATTAATATCACCTGAGATGTAATCAGTCCTTGAGACATATTTACTGTGTTTTAATGTATGCAAAAGTTTTTTTTTTTTTTTTTTTGCAAACTCAAAACCACATGTTCCACCTATATCACCAATATTATGAAATAAGTTGAAATTTTGGCTGTAAAAAGCTGCATGCATTTTAGAACAGTATATGAGGTCTCGGACCATCCTGTTAGCAAATTAAGAGCATGAGACTGCATTTAAAAGAAATCCTGAGTCCACTGTATGATGCTGGAGCCCTTGCTGAATAACCTGGACTGCTGACATCAGCTGATAGGATTGGAGCCCTGTAATTCCTGTTCCCCTGACAGTATGTGAAACGGAAAAAAAAAATTCTCAATGTCCTTTGTAGCTTCAGCGCTCTTTTTTAGATAACAATGTGAATGTCATGATTTTTTTTTTTATTTCTGTTTGGTTTAATGCAAAAACATTTCGTCATGTAGTTGGAGGATGGCATTCATGGCATGAACACGGCAATGAAGGAAGTGGAATTTGACTACGCACGTCTTTGTCTAAATTAGAATGAAAATCTAGGAAAATGGAATTGTTCATAAACTGGAACATATTTACTATGTAGGGAAATTATTATAGAATATCTAGTGAAAACAGACTAAAAACAAATGAACATCTGTTTGTGGTGAAGAACTAATTGTCCTAAAAAAAAATATTTTTTGATTTAAAGCAAATATAAATATATATGAATGGATTAATGAATAAAAAGGACCATTTTGAATACCATGGACAACAGTGACAAAATGAGCCCCTGTGTACTCGTATGCCTATAAACAGCATTCACATTGTGATGAGAAATTCAGACGTTATCCAACAGAACGCCTTGTCACAGAACTCTGAGGATGAACTGGAGAAAAAGAAGAAACCTACTTTTAAGCTATCCATCCATGACTGGGCCAAGGACCTCACTTCCCATCAACCTCATTCCTAATCCCCATGAAGTTCTCACTCTAGTGTCTGTCTATCTTAGCCATGTTATTACGATACAGTGGAACTATATTATGTTGATCACTTTGTACAGCACTGCTTTATCACTGGGCTTCCTCGCAGCATAATTATGCAATTGATCCAGAATGATTACAGAGAGGCTTATCTCCCAGTCTTTCTAAAAGTTGTGCTAACATGTTTTCAAAGTGTGATTTGATCCCTGAAAGTATCAAGGTTGTAATGTTTGCTTATGTTGGTTAAGCTCATTTATTTATTTTATTTTATTCTATTTATTTAATTACATATTTATTTGTTTATTTATTTATCTGTCTGTCTGTCTGTCTGTCTGTCTATCTGTCTGTTTATTTGTTTGTTTTGAGTATACACAATGTTAATGTTTGTTCATTTTGGGCAAATGCACATATTATTATTAAGCAAATTATTCATGTGGCACTTTAGAATGGTACTAAACACATCATATCTTGTGAATTTAGATTTTGTCTGGTGTTAATTTATGGTTTGTTATCCTCATCTTTTTATACATTATGTCATATCCATAGAATCCATGTAACAAAGGAAGAAGAGATGATTGTGTGTTATATGCCCCGGCCTCATACACTAGTGTCATGTTGTTCAACATACATGATCATGTTATAAACAAGCAGGATGTTGCGTGAAAAGCTACAAGGCTGTATGCACTGAATTATATGTACATCTTTGTAATGTCATCATGCGAGTGTATGCAAGTGTACCGCTGGGAAAAAAAAAAGCTATTTGAAATATGTTCTGCGCTCTATTCGATGTACACCAATATTGTTTCAACATGGATTGCAAATTTGATTTGCAACTGGTCATCAGCATATTCAACGTGCAGTGTCTGTGTTTCAGTGTTATCTAAACCATTTATCAACATTCAGAATCTGTTGACTGATAAAATATGCCAAATATTAATCCATACCTGACATCTTGTGCACGGAGAGGTGTGCATATGTTTGTGGGCATTACATGTAAGCTTACAGATGTATGTGCACGTGTGTGTGTGTATATGCACAATATTCATGCCAACTCTTTTGTGTCTTCTGTATGAGTGTGTGTGTGTGTGTATGTCTGTTATATATGAGGGTTTAGCTAAGAGCTGCTAATCAGTCTGTCATTTAAAAAAAAGGATTGAGGGTCTACTGAAAGTATCCTGCAGACGTGATGTGACATACATCAATAAACATTAAAACTCTGCTGTCCAAATTCACATACAATGATCTGTCATTCACTACGATCTGTCATTCACTAATCCTGGTTTACTCTCAAAACTCTGTATTACTCTGACCACAAAGATGCAATAGCCTACTTCTTGGTAGGTTACTCAGTTTTAGGAGTAGTATGCATCAATTTAAACGAGTCTCCCCCTTTGTTCTTAGGTTTTAAGTTCAGTATGGTTCACACAGGCCTAAGATCAAAAAGGGTTCTCTCTATTTATCTGTACCACCTTATCTTATTAGTACAGCTGTCACCCTTCACAAATGTTTGAAATCTGATTAATTCATTTTGACATTAGGATCAACTCTATTAATATTGCTGGGTACTGCTGTGAAGGCTGTTACCTGTTCTCCGTATTCTAAAACCTGAATTGGACAAGGTGTTCCAAAAAAGCTATATAAGAGATAAAAGTAGAGGAGCCAATCTACTGAAAAAATACCTAATACAATAAACATAACATAAAGACATGCTATAGTTACAGAGTTGTCTGTTGTTATATAAAAAATGATGACTGAGATTCTGGTCATAAAATATTCAGCCAATGTAAATGATTTTGGGAAATAAATTTCAAAGTATTCTCCTAAATGTTGATGTTTATTTTTCATTGTCAGCCAAAGCATGCAACATTTTAAATACTCAAAAATGAGATAAAATGTCATATGAACTAATCGTTGGAGAGCATAAAATGACGATCAGTTTCAATCTTTTCTTTGATTGTTATTCACAACTAGATATAAGAGAGCCTAAAGGAATACCTATATAGGGCTTGTTTTTTGCTTGTGTCCCCTATGATTCTATATAACAAACCCTACATAGTTACAGTAATTGTGATATTGCTAAATTTGATTCACTCTCTCTTCTCACTGCCATGGATGTATGCTAAGCTTTGCACCACTAGATGTCACCAAAAACATCCAGCAAAACTAAATGCTTCACTAATGGCTCCTCAGATTTGGAATAGAAGAGTTTCAGGAGGGCCCATTCATATTACTGGATGTGTTGTACTTAGTAATGAAGGGCAGCACGCAAATTCTGCGCAAACTCACATGACAAATCATACGAAAATACATTCAATACAATCCGTAGAAGACAATCCAATTTCAGTCTAATAGAAGTCCTGTATTACATTGTTATGATGACAAATAGACCCTTAACCATTATTCACTCAGTTGCATGTTTTTCCTTTGACTATAATCAAAGTTTTCCTTTACGCTTCCATATCGTCTGATTAATATTAATATGATTTAAACTGAGTCACTACTTGATTAATTGATAAGAATCACTTCACAATACACCCTGTTGTAGTGTTTACTTCATCTCTAATGTCAAAACTAAAAACCAAATACATTTCTCTCATTGAGAACTGTGGTATGTGTGGTGAAGCTTGGGTTTGGGTTTTAGTTTAAATCTCATGAGCCGAATGGTTTGTTGAAAACTGTCATCTAGTTGAACTTTAAGAAGGTTTTCAACCTGCCAAATGTACACTGATATTAAGAGATATGGGGTGATGATGATAATGGTAGGTCAGGAAATATCATGGTGTCAGCAACATTGGGGATCAAAATAAAATAGGACTATATAAAACAAAAAATAATTCTACAACGTGTACCGAGACCGATCCAGAATCAAACGCGTGGCATCACTCCATGTGCTTCAACAGATTCCTCCTCCCTGGCGGTCCATTTTGGCTGAATAACAGTATATAAGTGTATTCTGATAATAGCTCTCGCTTGTGGCTCGTGTAAGAGGGCGAGGGGAGGCGGAGGTGAGGTGGACCAGACTACGCGTGAGTTCGACTATGAGAGCGAGGGGAGGGAGAAGAGGGAGAAACAGCCGCCTTCAAAAATGGCGTCTTCAAGAGAAAATGACTAATATTATGAAAAAAGGAGGCCTCAATCTCGAAGTCGAATCGAATTTTACAAGCTTTGGAGCATTGCATTGTTTTTATTCCTGTTTCATCGTTTCTTTTTTCAAACATACAAAGGAAGGAGCGCGAGATATTGAAAATAGAGCAACACCATCTTATTTTGATGCGTCGACAGGGCTAGCTCGTTGCTAGCTCACAACAAATTTTGGGTGGGAAGGAATTTTGCATGCCATATTGCAAAGCACTAAGCGCATATTTCTCGCAGTATCTAAGATTTTCCGCACAGGAAGTATAGTAATGGTGTAACATTTTTACTGTTGCGTAGCCAAGACATTTTTCGCACGAGTAAAGTAAGTGGAGAAAGGGGAGGAGAGAGTGTGTAAAGGACGTATACGGTCATATGTGTCCATCAGTAATTTATCGGTAACCGGGTCAAACAAAAGTATCGCTTTGATGCTCAATTGCAGTCAGTCGTGAGCATGATAGATTACTTATTGAATAGTTTTTTAGAAAGAGAGCGCTGAAACCGGAGGTGAGGTGCGTTTTTTTAGGTGGTCGGTGAACACCCCCTCTATCACGCACTCTTCTCCCCTCCATTTCCCTCTCCTTCTCAATATGCTCTTTTTCACTCTCATGGACTTGTTAGTTGTGCATTTTGGAGAATGATAAAAAATTAACCCCAGGACGGAGACATAATAGTACAGTTGGGAATATTTGCACCCGAGCCTTTTCACTCTGTCCATCTCCGTCACAAGCAGCTCACCAATGGATAGAAATTACCCGGGAGCAGGGTTTGGTGATTTGGGCGCAGGAGCCGGATGGAGCTATGAGAGATCGGCCAAAGCAAGGTAAGCACTTCGTGCATGCAAAGAGCGTGCAACGGTACTGAGAATTCTACAACGGCGGAGAATTGATGTGATGATTTTTGTACTAATTTCACACCAGTCCTTTCGTGACCCTCTCTGACGATGCATTTGCGTTGAATGTCATCAAGGTGCTGATCCCTCAGTGTATCCAGTCACATTTATTGGAAAGGGGGGTGGAGTGGAAATTCAAGGAATGTGATTGACAGCCTAATGTGCGGTTTGTAGGGTGGACAGAGGGAGATGGGGAGGAGAGCAAAGAAAAAGGTGGGGGTGGGGGAGGTGTTGTCGCACTGTTTATTACTGGTTTATAAAATTATTTTATATTTCCGCAGAGTGTGAGTGAACATTAATTAAGCCAATGTGATGATGTGGTCGGAGATTTGTTGACTATCCTACATTGTAATAAAAACGGCATCACACCAAAGTCTGTGGAAATGCATTGGACACTATGTACCTGAGAGGAACATTTAACCAGCAACAATGTAACACGAGAAATATGCTAACTACTGAGTTCAAATACTTTGTATCTAAATGGTATGTCGCTGTTAACAGTCAGTGAACGCGCCGAGTTTTAATCATGATTCATCTACCGTAGCATGTTTTACTACGCTTGCCATAGATGAATGAGATTGTTTTGACAAAAATCCCTAGACAGAATTTCTGTAATAACATCTTGCATAGTAGCATCACTATTTAAGTAGCCTAGCTTGCTAGTCAGTCAAGTGGAAAAACATCTCACTGCTATGCAAACAGATGGTATTTTGATAAGCCTATCGTTTGAGTATCACACGTGAGGATCGATTTTATTGTGTGTTTAAGACAGCATAACCAGAGAGCTCTATATGCAGCTAGCTAGCTAGCATTTTCTCACCACGCGAGCCGAGACTGACTAGAGTTGTAGCTTATAGCTAATATGGTAGCTAGCGCTACACCCCATTGCCTACAAAGCGTTCAAGCTAGCGGTATACAATAGTGCAAAATCAGCACGATACAAACGCAGTTCAAAGCCACCATGTATGATATATCGACAATAAAATCGCCAGGCATGATGATTCCTCGTAGTTCAACATGGAAAACTAAATATTATTATTCATTTTGTCTCCTCCAACGTTAATTCATTAGCCTCCATGTAAGCATGCTAAGCCGGCTATTGCAAGTGTTGAATAGCAACTACTAACCACACCGCACTGAGATGCTTCTCGTAAAATGTTTAATTAAATTCTCAGATTTTCGGCTTGTGAGAGGACAACAGTCAACAGACATTTTGTGCATTTCTGTTAATAAATGCGTGACACGACCATTCGCATTTAAACAATATTGTACTTCAAGAGGTAACATTTCCTTTAAACAACACTGTTTAATGGCACCTCTGGTAGTATGCCCAATTAGAAATTCCTTTTCTTGTACTTGTAGGAAGAAAAGGGGGTTGTCTTAAAAAGACATTAAACAGGGAACTCATTGGTGGAGTAAAGCTGAGTCACTGCTGTGGAGATATGCATTTGCACTGGTTTGTGCACATGTATGATTTTTGCCATGTGAATGATTAAGATTGTGTGTGTGAGTGTGTGTGAGAGAGAGAAACCCATCAGTGAAGAAAAAAGTGATTTTAGGAAATTATGTCATTTTTTTGCCATTATGTAAAGTTGTGTGTCAGTTTACTACAGTGATGTGATGGCCACTTGGTTCATAACTTTTCAGGCACTTATAACTGACTGCCTGAGAAAAAAGGATAGATTTAGCGCATAGGTAGATAGATGGTTAATGGATAGATATATGCATATGCACACACTATATAGCTATATCATCATTTTTCTATTCACCATTCCCCTTTTTTCCCCCTAATGGTTTGTCACCTTTATTTATGAGTCTTCTTGTGTCTCATTGGGAGACAGTCCTATTAATTTTGGACAGTAAATATTAACACCTGCTCATTCTGATATGTGTCTGTTTAGTTGTATAGGAGTGCCTTATTTGCTTAGTGTTATTTGTAACTCTGTATACACTTATTTATCATTATGTTGCATAGCAGCGACTAGAAGAGATACCTTGCTGTCTCACCCACCAGACACAATGTGGAAAATTGCATTCCCTGGGATTCCCGGCTACTGATAGCAAATGGACCATTTGGCTTTGAATCTATGAATACCATTCATGTCACACATCTCTGTGCAAGACCATTAAACGATTGTTCAATTCCGATTTATGTAAAATAAATATAAGGGAAAAGCAATTAGAGGGGCCTATTTGACCTTAGCTAGTTTGACCTTAACTAGTACCACAGTGTATGACTTGTCTTCTGTTATGCCTTTTCTTATATCAAAATGAGATGGCCTTGTTGAATACTGAAACATGTTCAGAGGTTTAAAATACATGGATGCTATAAGAAATTGACCTTTTGTCTTTTTTCTGCCAGTTTGGTGTATGGAAGCTCCAGAACATCTCATCCGGAATCTGAACTTCTACATCGCCAAGCCTATGCCACACCCCATCCGCTGCAGGGTTATGCAACCAATCACCATCCGGCCAGCTCTGGACAGGGTGGGGCTTGGGGTGCAGCTGGAAGGAGTTTGGGTAAGTGACATTTTCCATTATCTCAAATGTTGATTGATTCCGTGAATGTACTGGCCATTGCACTTTTGCATAAAGTGAATGAAGGTATCACAGTAATAAATCTTTTTCTGTTAATCAAAATATTCTGAAAAAGTTGTGAAAGTATAGCTTTAAGAGTAATGAGTTAGTGTAATTATTACATCTTGAGTTGAGTAGCACTTTCTAATATTTACTATGCTGAATGGCAGTTCAATCCAACAATATGCTAGTGTGCTTACCCAAGATGTAAATTTTCACAGGTTTGTCAGGACTTTTTGATGCCGGGCTGCACCATGCAAGCCCCTCAGGTCCAGATCCATCTGTTATGAACCTGATCTCTGCTTTGGAATCCAGAGGTCCACAGCCACCTCCCTCTGCTTCCTCCCTTCTCTCTCAGTTCCGCACTCCTTCTTGGCAGACTGGTAATGCCTAATTGATTGAGTTGAAGATGTAGATGTTTAAACCTAATGATAGGACGAACTGTGTTGTTACCCAATTGTACTGTCAGTTCAAACTGCTGAGCACAGTCTGTCAGACCAGTCAGAAGTGTTTCCATAGCAACAACCAGAAGGGCTTCAGAATATTATAAAATAATATTATAAAATATTTAATCATGGTGATACCCACCTGAACACGATCTGTATTAATCTTTTTCAAAACTGGCATTTAATAGTGTAAAAGTTATTCTTTTGCTGACTTTTTTTAAAAATAAGTAATGTTTTAATATTTATCTTGGGATGCTTATATACTTTTCCCCCTCCCTCCCTCTCTTTCTCTCTCTCTCTCTCTATCTCTCACTCTCTCTCTCCATTCCTTTTAATTTCTGATCTCTTTTCTCTGTAATTCTTTCTTTCTTGCAGCAATGCACACACCTGCTCCTGCAGAGCTGTTCATCTCTGGTGCCCTTCCTGGTTCTGGGTCCTTCCCCTCATCCTCTGCCTTATCAGCCTATCAGCACCCGGCTTCATTTTCTGGGCGCTCCTTCCCTGGGGTGACTCCATCTCTCTCTCTTCAGGATACACCCACATTCAGCCCGACTTCCAATGGAATCCTATCACCTCATGATCCTTTGCTGCACATCAAAACACCTTCTCAATCTAGCCTGGGTTTTGACCGCCTGCTGTCATCTCAGGGTGCGGCTGCAGCTTACCGAGGGAGCCATGACCCAACTGGAAGTGGTGTAACATCTGCTCAAGCTCCCTCTGCAGCATCAGCTTCTGCCCGCCATCTGCAGTCTCATCAGTTTAACTTGCTGTCCTCCCAGCTCCAGGACCAGTCTAGTCAGTTATATAGTGCCTCTGTCTTCTCTTCAACTCCTGCTCCACCTCAACCAACGACCCAGGAGCGGACTGTCCCACGGCAAGACAGTGTCATTAAGCACTACCAACGACCCTCTGCTGCGCAGGCCCCCTCCTCCACTCCCCACCCCCTCCAGCATTATCTCAGCTGTGGGGTGTCGGGGTATCAGCAGGCCCCTCATCCCCGTCATACTGGCATTTCCTGCAGTCCATTAGGGGAGCACAGCCCCTCCTCAGAACATAAACCCTCTCCAAGGACAGAACAGTACCGGCCCATCATTCAGCCTTCCTATGTATCTTCCTCATCTTCATCATCAGGAGGGGCTGGTAAGGGTACTAAGAGCAGCTCCAGCAGTGGCTACTCCTCTTCTGGATCTGGGTCTTCTTCCAGGACACCTCACACTCCTCCCTCTGCATCTTCTGCCTCATCGTCCTCATCATCTTCCTCATCCTCCTCTGCATCTGCTGGAGCTCGTCAATCCAACTCTATTCCGACCTCTAGCTCTACGTCTGCATCCTCCAGGCAGCAACAACCATCCCAGTCTGTGCCTCCTCCACAACAAACTCACTCTCAGCCCCCTCCAAGTTCCTCCAACTCTACTCAACAGCAAACCCTGCCAAAATCCTGTCTCTCAGGCTATGGGTCTCCTGTAGCTCCAGTAAAATCATCCAGTGGTCTAACAGGCCAGACTCCTCCCCAGCAACAGCCACAGTCTTACTCCCCAAGTCAGCCCCCTCCCTCACACCTTTCTCAATCTTATGGGGGATTCAGTTCTCCTCAGGGCCATGAAGTGCCCTCAGCCAGATCCTCTGGAGTAGGGAAGGGATATGGGAGTTTGGGAAACCAGTCATTTTCAGCAGAAGTAGTTTATGGGGCAGATTCTGGTTTTGGGTCTCTTCCTCCCTCTCTTGGTGGAGCAGGGAGCCCCTCAATGGGTTATGGTGCCTCAGGACATTCTCCTGCTCTGTTACGATCAGGGACAAGTGGGGGGTCGGCAGGAGGGAATAGTAGCACTGGTAGTGCAGGTACAGGAGGAGGGAGCAGTGGAGGGGGTGGTGGAGGATCTTACCATATCCCAGATTCAAGCCCATCTCCCTCTGGCAATTCTGGAATTATCCGTCCAGGACTGCATTCTCCTGCACCCTCTCGACCAGCTCAGTCACCAGTTGGAACAGGCTCTAACAAGTATCTGTCATCGGTCCTCTCCCCATCTTTTCTCCCGTCTCCACAGGGGTATCCAGATACTCGAGGACCACGATCACAGCCCTACCATCCCACTGCCCCTCCCAAAAACAAATCTGACACCAGCATGTTAGGGGTAACAGAGTCTCGGCCCCAGCAGGAAGATGAGGATGATGATGACTTCCTTATTCAGCACCTCCTACAGGCCCAGAGTCCAACTCCACAGTCATCCCACCACCATCCCCAACAAAGTCATCATCCTGCACAGCCAGCACAGCAGCCTCCTGTGCCTCCACAGGATGGGGGTAAGGGGCTTGCATTTGAGATGGGCAAGAGCTCAGAGGAACGATACCACCTTCAGAGTGTAATTCGGACCCATAGTGCGACCTCAAATGCTGGGGTTGCAGGACCTGGATCAGGTGCAGGACTGGACAGTCAGCTGGAGATGTCTCTAAAGAAACAGCAGCATCAACCACAACAGCAACATCAACCACAGCAGCAACAGCAACATAAACAACATCAACAGCAGCCACAGCAACAGAAGAGCAACAGACCTGTGGTTGATGGAGGAGTACGCGGCACTGCAGATCAGACTCATTCACATCCTCATCATCACCATGACTCATTGGGGTCAGTGGTGCATTATGGTCGAGGTGACCCTTACTCCCAGCACCCTGTCCCTCAACACACATCTTCTCACCACCAACACACCCCCCACACACCAACACACCCTCATCTTCACTCCCACCAACATATGGATGTTCAGAAGAAGCAACAGGACCCAACTGATATGGCCTACATTCGAAAGACTCCTGATGTGCAGCAGCACCACCACCATCAACAGCAACAACCACAGCAACATCATCAGCCACATCAGCAACAGCATCAACAACAGCAGCGTCCGTCTCAGTCCCAGTCGCTCATGGACTCCCCCACAGATCAGTCTCGCCAACCTCCTCACTTATTGCAGTCAGTTCTATCCCACACAACCCGCAACAAAATGGACTCTCAGCAGCAGCAGCACTCTGTTGGCCAGCAGGCAATGATGGAAGCAGCTGTTGGAGTCCCAGCTACAGAGGCCCATCCACAGCCCCAGGCATCTCAACTACAACTGCAACTTCAGTCCCAGCCTTTAGATGCCACCAGCCATTATAGCCGTGGCTCTCAGCAGCCACAGGATCATAGCCGATCCAAGTCAACGACAGTTTCCTCCTTAGACATGCTGGATCGCTCACTCTCTCGGACTTCGAGTCAGGAGGGAGGAATGGTAGATGATAGAGCTGGAAGTGGAGGAAGCAGAGGAAGTGCAGGGACAGGTGGAAGCATTGAGAGGCACCGTTCACAAGAGCAATCAAGACTTCCGACTCACCACCCACAGCAACATCATGCCTCTGAGTTACATTCATACCTATCGGAGTCTGATTTGGGCTTATCCAACCCACCCCATGGGCATCATCTTCCTGTACACCACCACCACCAGCAACAACAACCTCCACAGACTCAACAACATCCTAATTCCCACTCCCATTCGCAGCATCCCAATACCCAAAGCCACTCGCACCACTTGCCTCCCCAGACCTCTTCCTCAGCTGCCTCACAACAAGAACCTTCTCACCCACCCCATTCATCTCAGATCCCACAAGCCCAGCTTGACCAACAGCACTCAGCAGAACATCAGTTTGATACAAGAAGTTCTGCGGTGAAATCAAACCAGAACCAAAATCAGAATCAGGCCCAGCAGAGTCAGAGGTTTGTGCCATTAACATCTATTTGTTTCCCAGACTCTCTACTTCCAGATGAAGATCGCTCTTTCTTTCCTGGCATGGAGGACATGTTCTGCCCTGAGGAATACAAACCCAGCTGTCCTGGAGCTGGTCCAGGTCAAGATGGGGTTTCTCAAGGCCAGGGTGGACAGGAAAACATGGAGGGCATGAAAGCAACGGCAGGAGGTGGAGGAGATGAGACAGGTGCTGGCTATGATATGCTTGGTCCCCATGGTGACCAAGGATATGGGCAGTACTGCCATGATCTCTCAGAACCTGACAATGGGACCATGCATCTGGATCTTGACTCACTGAAGACCCATGAGCTCCCATCTACAGTCAACACAGAGCAACTTGGACTGATCCAGTCCCAGCCATCCAGCCTTGGTATGGGCAGTGCAGGGAACATTGGTGATGGATCAGGGACCAAACTGGGAAGCACTGGAGGTACTGGATCTGGATCAGGGGGGCTTACATCACCAATTTTCTGCTCCTCTCGGCCCAAAAAGCTCCTTAAGTCAAGCTCTTTCCACTTGCTGAAGGAGAGACCTGATCCAAATTCTCTGCCTAAGAAGAGCTATGCACAGGAGTACGAATTTGAAGATGATGAGGATAAGGCTGATGTTCCTGCTGACATCAGACTGAACAGTCGAAGACTTCCAGATCTGATACCAGACCTTGTGTCCAGCTGTCGGAAATCCAGTGGAGTGGGAGGGGGCGCCTTGAGCCCACTCATGAGTGATATGGACTTCGGATATCCCTCCCTTGGTCCTCCACCACAATTGCTTCCCCATGATGGACCGAAGAAGAGAGGCAGGAAACCTACTAAACCCAAACGGGAAGGACCCCCCAGACCTCGGGGCCGTCCACGGATACGGCCCTTACCTGAACCACACCACTCCAGGGGCATGATGGGAGAGTGTGGAACAGGATTTACCCCAGAGAGAGGGAGAGGACGAGGCAGAGGCAGAGGCAGAGGGCGACGGGAGGAATCCTACATTGACATGGAGATGGCCAACAAGGAGCAAAGTCAGCTTTATCAGCAACATATGCAGCAGCAACAGATGCATCACCAAACACAACAGCCACAGCACCAGGAGCCAATCAAACCCATCAAAGTAAGTTTTAGACCCCAGAATACTGGAATGTTTTGCATAATTTTTAGCAGTTGAGCAAATAGAACGTGAAATGATAGGATGGAATCTGATTTGTGGGAAATAGATCTCTGCTGGAAATCACTCATGACTAATGTTTTCTGTCTTTTCTAGATTAAACTACCTACTAGCTCAATGTCCTCCTCAGAAGCTTTGTTGCGGACAGACTCTCTATCTGGTACTGACCCAGCCCTTTCAGACGGTTCGGTAGGGTCTGCTCCTTCATTGGGCCTCAGCCCAGGAACTCCAGGAGGGACTGAGATGAACAGAGCCCAGGATAAGACCAAGCCCAAAATCATGGAGGTAAGATGAAGATGAATGGAGATGACAGTGTGAGACAAATGTTGAGGGAAAATTTTACTTTGTTTGTTGTGAAGAAATGGCTCAGCATTTTCCTACTTATTATGACTAGGTACTTTTTTGAGTATACTCGCACCTGATGACCTGTAAGTTGTTTTACTTGCACAAACTGTATATTTTTTCTTTCTTCTTGTAGGGGGAGGAGAAAGAACCTGAGAAATCTGGTTTCATGGCATCCTTCCTTGATTTCTTGAAGTCTGGGAAGAAGCCACCAGGATTATCTGTAGGACCACCAGGTAGCTCTGGAAATGGAGATGCATCTCCAGGAAAAAGTGGTGGCATCCGTCCACTGTCTCCTCCACCACCAACTCCACCTGCATCTTCAGCACCATCTGGATTTGGTGAGGGTGAAGGTGATGGAGGGCTGTCTTTGGGTGGCTGCCCTAGCCCCTGCAAGCGTTTGGATGAGGAACTAAAAAGAAACCTGGAGACGTTGCCATCCTTTTCCTCAGATGAAGAGGACTCTGTTGGGAAGAACCAAGACCTTCAGAAAAGCATCTCCTCTGCCATCTCTGCCCTGTATGACACTCCTCAGCTCAGCACCTCCATGCAGCCCCCCTCTCTGCCTCCACCCCCTCCCCCACCTCCTCCTGCACCTCTGACCCCTACACAGCAACCACCAGCTCTGAGTCCACAACCTCCCACACATGCCCAAACTCAGCCACCATTGCACACTCATACACAGTCCATTGAGCCTGCGATGCTAGAGCGAGAAGAGCAGGATGAAGAGGTGGAAGAACAGGAGGACGGAAATAAGAGTATAGAAGAAGCAAGAGAGGAGCCGGATGAAAATGCAGACGATAGAGTTCCAGAGTTGGAGATGCTGGGTGAACCCAAAGTGGGAGGTAGGTGTTGACTAAAGAATATGGTGGTAAAGTTTAGGAAATACCTTGATTGCTGCTGATGTTATGATAAGTATTAACAGCATTAACACCAGCATAAACTGCTTAGAGAATGTAACAATTTCCATGCTACATAGATTGTTTTTCCTAGTTAATTGTTGTATTGAATTATGGAGTGGATATCACCCTCAACTTTTTTGTTCATTTCAGACTCTCCTAAAGAAACTCAAGCTGCACCATCTACCCCTGCCCTTCCAGCTCTCTCCCCTTCATCACCTGCTCCATCATCTTCACCCTCACCTCCTCCTCTTCCACCACTTCCTCTGCCCTCTCCACTTCAAGAGCCAGAGGAAAACATATCTTCACCAAAACCTCCTACACAACAGTCACCTCCTCCTCCTAGCCCCCTCTCTTCCTCCATACCTGTTCTTTCACCTCCGCCTCCTCCTCCTGTAAACCTCCCTCCTCCGTCCTCTACTCCTCCACCTTCTATCCCTCCTCCTCAACACACAGTGGCACCCCCTGCCTCTCCAGAGGAGGCCCCAGCACCTCAGATCCTCCCCTTACACCTGGCACAGAAACAGAGTGGTGCTGCCATCGTAGGAGAAAGTGATGAGGATGAGAGTGAGAGTGGAGGGGAAGGCATCTTCAGAGAGAGGGATGAATTTGTTGTGCGAATTGAGGACATCAGAACACTGAAGGTGCTTTTGTGTGTTTGTTCAGGGTGTATTACTTGTACCATAATCTGCTCTTGTGAAATTTGTCTGCTTTATAACAGATATTCAACCTTCATCTTATCTTCTGCTGTCTGGATTGATCTTGAATTTTGGTTGCAACCAACTGTTATATATATATAACTTTTTCATGATTTTGGAATTTGTGAGGTTGTGTTCATAGGGTTGTTTGTTTCATGTTTAATTCTCTATCTTTTACTAGTTGGCACTACAGACAGGTCGAGAGCCCCCTCCTATCTGGCGTGTTCAGAAAGCCCTACTGCAGAAATTCACTCCAGAGATCAAAGATGGACAGAGACAGTTCTGTGCCACAAGCAATGTGAGTCAGGCAGCATAGCACCTTTAATACCCACAAATAAATGTAACTGCATATTAAGCTATACTCATGATCCCTGTCAAATATGCCAGTATATTTCATATCACTGTATCTGCCATGGAGTATTCCATTTAATGTATTTGTCAGTGGATCTCAAATTCCTTTCAGTTTCATTCTTGTCACTTTCCAGCTCTGGTTGTGTGTGCATTGTTATTGGGTTTCTACCTTTATCATAAGTGTGCTCTTTCTCTCCCTCCCTCTCTGTCTCACTTTGTTCTGCCTCAGTATCTTGGCTACTTTGGTGATGCTAAGAAGCGCTACCAGCGGCTGTATGTGAAGTTCTTGGAGAATGTCAATAAGAAAGACTATGTGAGGGTCTGTTCCCGCAAGCCCTGGCACAGGCCCACAGTCACACTCAGGTGCTGCTTAAGAACTCTCTCCTAACCCTTCCTGTTACAGTCCGTATCAATTCCACAGACTCCTTCATTGGTGATGCCATGATGCTCTTGATGCTATGATACTGGTTATGACCATCAATACCACTTTGTTACAACCTATGACCCAAGAGGCCATTTTTGGCATTTTAGTAGTACACTGCAATAAAGTGAGTAACACTGCTTTTCTCTCCCTTCCACCCCCCCCCCCCCCCCCCCGCCACTTCTGCCTCTTCCATTTCTACAGACGCCACTCACAGCCTCAGTCACTCCCAAAGATGACTCCAACCGCCAATAATCAAACTCCAGCTAGCATAGACAGGGATGACAAAGAGAGGGACAAAGAAAAATCAAAGGAGAGAGAACAGCGTGAACCCAGAGAAAAGAACAACCTGAGAGCAAAAGAACAACGAGAGAAGGAAAAAATGTTTAAAACAAAGGAAGAAAAGAAAGACAAAGAAAAGAAAGGGCCACCACCTCCACCACTGCAGAGGGCTGAGAAACGATCTGCCACATCAGAACGGACAAAGGGGAAGGAGGACAAGAGAAATGTAGCGGGAATGGAAAAGAGGACAGAACGGCCCCAAAAGCCCCATTCAGTGAAGGTGAAGGCGGAACCTCCACCCAAGAAGAGGAGGAAGTGGCTGAAGGAGGTGCCCTCAGAGTCATCAGAATCAGACTCCTCTGCTAGCGACGATGAGAGTGAGAACAATATCACCTCTCACCACTCTGTTCTTGAGTGTGCTGTTGTATGTTTGTTTGTTTTTAATTTGTGTGTGTTTCTCTCCTTTAGTTTCAGTAAAAGCCACTCTTAACACTCGTGCTATGCGGGAGATGTACCGTAGCTATGTTGAGATGTTAGTCAGCACGGCCCTGGACCCAGACATGATCCAGGCATTGGAGGACACTGAAGGTATGACTAGTGATTCTAATGATGTGTCCTTTTTTTGGAAGATGCATGACCTCTTCAGTTTTAAAATGTTTGTGATTGAACAAGTATTAGTTTTGTAGTACAGAGCATTTTATACTTAGGAAATGGTTTAATTTGCAAACATCTGACATCTTTTCAAGGACAGATCAAGCTATAATGTGTCTGTATCACTGTAAACATGTATACAGTAAGTAGAATAATTTAGTGTGACTCTGTCAGTTGGTTGTCTTGGCAGCTGTTTATTTGAAGAATATTTTATTGAGGTATATATCAATAGTTGCAGGACCTAAAGACCAAATCTCTTGCTGGGCAGAGGAAAGTGTGGCACTACATATGTCTGTGCCAAACAACAGCATTGAACATTGTGGGTATTAACTCTAACTGCATGCACTTGGTGGTTTGTGTCTGCCCCACATCAATGAATCTTCTTCCATCATCTTGCTTGATCTCAGATGAGCTGTATCTTCCTCCGATGCGCAAGATTGACAGCATCCTTAGTGAACAGAAACGGAAGCTTCTGAAGAAAGTCAATATGAATCCCCAACACCAGGTGCTCCATCTATGTCTGCCTTTCTTTCTTTCTTTCTTTCTTTCTTTCTTTCTTTCTTTCTTTCTTTCTTTCTTTCTTTCTTTCTTTCTTTCTTTGCAGTTTCCCATTTCCGTTGTACTTTATGCACTCTCACAATGTATAGAATATTGATTCTGATCCTAAGAAGGTTCATACAATCTGTGATTGCTATATTTCACTAAAACCTGTTCTCTTGATCTCTCCTAGGAGGCCCTACACACCTTTCCCCAGATGACAGCTGAGGCTCTGGACTCAGGGGCAGTGAGGGTTCGGCTTGGAGGGGAGGGCTACAATCGCAAAACCCTTAACCGTGTCAAAAAGAGTCTACCTAAACCACAGGTAGGACTTAGGATTCAATTTCACTGCCGCAAAATAACCTCACAGAAATAAGCCTCGCTCCACCAAAGAAGCTAATAAAACAAATCTCTAAGCTTTTGGAAATTTGACAATCAGTGTGACTGTTAACAATATGACTAACTACCTCTCTATCACTTTTAGGACCTTAAGCTGTCATCTGAAACATGCAGAATCTACAGCCTCTACCACTCTCTGCATCATTACAAATACCATACCTTCTTACATTGTAAGAAAGAGGTAAGAGCATAAACCAATTTGCTCTTCCACCTGTCCTGTAGATCAGTAATATAAACAATTCATTTCTCAGATTTCTCTTGTCATTTCATCAAATCATAAGCGGTACACTTAAAGATTGCACAATGATTGTGAATTCAGATTACATTATGCTTCTCTCCATCCCCTTTTCTCCTTGTCACCTAGACGGACAGTATAGAACAGGCATCCGAGGACCCGGGGCAGGAGGAGGTTGTTCAGCAATGCATGGCCAATCAGAGCTGGCTAGAGACGCTCTTCAACTCCTTCATTGAGCTTATGACCCTCAGCTCCAAAGCTTGAGTAAGAAAAAAAAAAGAGTGAAAAAGAACAAAGAGAGAAGAATGGAAGAGGGCACATGGGACAAACTTTTTTTTTTGGCATAGCTCCTTCCCCTCTTTTGCTCTAAAAGAGAGATTCTAGAAACTACTCACTGATGTGGTGGCTATAGGAGAATTCAAGGTGAAAACCCAGCTTTCAGCTTGTTGTCTCTGACTACAGAATTTATCCTCTACTTTTAAGTGAAGTTGGCAAAACCACAGACTGTGCAATATTGTTTTAGATGGGGAGTTGGCTGAAGTGAGACAAAAAAAAAATAATAATAAACTGCAAAATGAGGAGACAAAATTAGCAGATTTCATCTATGTGGATGTTACTAAACTGAATGAATGAAACACTTTGAATGGACTGACTAAGCAACAGTGAGGATTTGATTCAGAAAGGGACACTGAACTGAATCGTGGAGCCATGAGTTAAGGTGATACTGTATGGAGTCTAGATACTGTGCAGAATCTTTAGACTTTTGAGTCGTTCGATTCGTAGTACTTGGAGTAACTGACACGATGAATTTCTTGCGGATGGTGGTAGAATGGAGTCTGTTACTATTTGAATTTTACACAAACTATTTTTAAAGACAATAACGGTTTATTGTGCTTTTTTTTTTTTTTTTGGAATGATAGAGGATGGAGTGATGGTTTTGTTTTTATAAATGAATGAATAATGCAGTGTAGGAGGAAAACTGACATGAAGAAGATGCAAAATGGTGTGATGACATTCAATGCTTAGGCATCATGAGTGAACTGAGTGAGCTAGAGTAATACATACATTTTTATTATTTATACAATGACATTTTTAACAGGAACTTGCACACACAACACAGAATTGCTTCATTATCAGTTGAATTAACTTTCTGTTCTGATATTATAAAGAAAATTGTACTGCCACATTCTGAACTGTCTTCCATAACGCTCCTCTCAAAGGGCCTGGTGGAGAAGATAGAAACATGTGGCATCTTTTTTTTTCATTAAAAAAGAAATGAGAGACAGAATAGAAAAAAATATATTTGAAACAGCGCAAAACTGTATTATTTCAGTGCATTCTTCAGAAGATGAAAATGAAATTAAGTGCTGACTATAGCGTTCAATTCCCCTTAGGGAAGGATTATGTATTAGTAATATTTAAAGAGGAAAATTCGTTTTTATCTGTTTGTTCTTTGTCTGTATCATGAGTATTATTTTGGAACAATCTAATACTGTGCTTCTTTCAGAATAAAGCCTTTGTGTAAATATTGTACAGCTCTTGACACAAACTCCCAGTTCTTCTGTACATGGACTATCCCTGTATTTGACAAACAAATAAAACCATCAAAGAATATTGTGATGTTATTTATTGTTGTTGTTATTACTATTGTTATTGAACTGTTTTGTGGTGAATTTAATATATCGCTTTGACAGTAATGTGAAATAGGCTTTGAAGTGAGAACCTGGTAGCAATATTTAGGAAACTAAAAAAATTTTTGCTGATAATGGTCCCTATTATACTGATTGGAATCAGTACCAGGTGCTTGTACTGTCAGTATTTCAGATGCTTCTCTGCAGTTTTAAGTTCACATGTTTAAAAAAAAACCAAACCAAAATCAACCCTTGTCTTCATGTTTAACTTACTGCTGCTATATGACTTTGATCCAGGGCTATTCAGATTATTCTTCCTGAGAATCAGGAAGTGATCCTTCATCTGTAGTAAGAATTAGTCATCTTCAAACGATGATCTTAGATGATGTTGTGTTGTGATATTGCATGAAAGGGAATTCTCACATCCTCTTTATTAAAACTTGGGTAGTTTCTTAGCCCCTTTCTGGGTATTTCCAGTTGTTAGTTTTTCTGGAGAAAGCACAAGGTAAATCAGATATTTTATAGTTCCTGTGTGGCGGTTTTCATTATTAAGAGCATGATGACGTACGAGTGTGTGATGTTTTCATGAATACAGAAGGATCACAAAATGAATAAATGTATGCCTTGATAATCAGCTGAGCTTATTTCACCATTTGAGAGTAGTTTTTTGGTCTTGTCACTGTAGAGTTGCGTGAAGTATATTTTTCCAGAACCGACAACGCTCAGGATTTGTGCCGCTACTCAAAGCACTATACTAGTATCTAAAATGGCAAGATGCAACCACGACAATTGTGTTTAAAAACAGCCACGTGCTTTTATTTGTTTGCTGCTGTTAAAAATTTGAGGGAACGCACCGGAGCAGAGCAGTATTTTTACGCCATCTAGTGAACGCCTTACCAGCTGCAGTTGAGGCTCGCGAGAGGTGTGTTTTCGAAACTAGTGACGTTGAGATGACAAAACGAAACTGACAATCCTGGGTTTCCAACGAAATCCCCTGAAGGGGCATACATGAATAAAAAACCTGAAAACCGATAAAACGTTTCACGTAAACTTGTCAACGACCGTTACATCAGCCGGAATCTGATCATTTCACTCCGCAACTGAAAAATTTACAACAAAGTTTTAGTGTTGACCAGTTCATTATCCTTGGCAGAGGTACTCACTTGACAGAGGTAGGTTAAATGTATTCGATATTTGATATATTTTGAATTGTTTATCTCTTTTTTTTGTTTTTAAAGTTGATGTAAGAGGCCTGGAAGTTTTGCACCTTAGTTGTCACAAGCTGCAAAATCCCATAATGTCTTCTGAAGACAATCAACCCTGAAAAATAAAAACAATATCGTGAACTAATGTTTCTGAGTGACATGGAACGACAAAAAAAATTAATGTTTGCTGCTTAGCCTTGAAATAGCATGTTTTCATACCAGATCATAACCCAGTTTGTTCTTTCGTGAATTCCCTAGTTTGCAGAAACTATGGCACATTCAAAGCCTCTTCTGATTCCTTGGCTGCGCCAGCAGATTGACAGCGGTCGCTTTCCAGGGGTTGCGTGGACAAATGAAGGCAGAACACAGTTCTGCATCCCCTGGAAGCATGCCTTGAGACAAGATTCCTCCAGCGATGACGTTCTTATATTCAAGGTAAATTTACGTGCAGGGACTACTGCGCAGGGCTGTCTTAATTTTTAATAGATGTCATTTTAACGGGGGTTCCCGGTTTATGCTGCATTTTCTATCAATATTTTTAATGTATTGAAATGAACTTTAAAGTGATGTGTGTCCCCCTTTATAGTTAAATGTCAGATAGTTAATGCCAGATTTGGCCCTAATATGCTCACAATGCTTTAGGCCTGGGCAGAGACAAGTAGTGGAGGCCAGTCGGAAGGTGGCAAGACACCAGGTGACCCCTCTGTGTGGAAGAGAAACTTTCGGAGTGCCCTTAGAGCAAAAGGCTTCATATTGCTGCACGACAACAAAAATGATGCTGCCAACCCTCACAAAGTTTTTCAATGGCCAGAGGAAGGACAGTCTGGGGGTAAGAGAACAGGATGTGACAAGAGGGAGGAGAATGTACTTGAAAATATCCAGTGACACCTGACCTCCATGGTAGTTAACAAGTTAGGATGTGTGTGTGTGATTGCACTGCAGTTCAGTGAATGTATTTTCACTAATGAGTAAAACAGACGACGTGATAAGTTATGTGGTCCAGAAGAGTGAAATATGCAAATATGTTAATGACACATCAACAAGCGATTTTTAACAAGCATATATCGTTGCCTACCTCTGTACATACTGATGTTAATTGATATATGATGTTAATTAATATATTTGGCCATAAAATAAACATTTTAAGTTGTCTTATTGTTGTATTCTTAGTTATGTTTTCAAATTTCGCCTTTACAGACCATTTAATATTGTTCAGTATGTCTCAGAATAGAAATAAAGAACGATAGAGAATCTGGGAGGTTATCTGTGTTTCAATATATATTCATGCGACTTTTTCTAATGAACAAACAGTGATGTTTAACTCACAACGTCCTCCTAAAACAACAAGAAATTGTATGTATATGTCTGAAAGGGAGAAAGAAAGAGAGAGCGGGTTGAGCTGAAAAGAATGTAGCTAGGAGAGTGTACAGCTCTACAAAGACAAGATTCAAACATGAAACTCAACCTAACCATCTTGCCCTCTTTCTAATCCTCTACTTCACTCACATCAAGGGTCCCAGGAGAGTGATGTGAGTACATTTTTTACATGTATCTGATCTGCATTTGCATGTTTCATGTATTAAAGTGTTAATTATTAAATTGTATGTATATTTTCCTTTTGTTTTGGCTAGAGTTACTGACATCATCTGAAGACCTTATAGTAAAGTGCCTTTTTCCAAATGCTTTATTGTGTCATTTTACTTTTCTTTGTAAGGCTCCATTTGCTGTGGTTGAAGATCTGTACAGAGGAGAGGATGAGTTTTGGCCTGGTGAGAGAGACTGTAGTACATCTAACGGATGCAAACATTTAAACACACATAAGTAAATAAAAAGTATTAATGAACATGTCATTTTAAAGATTCAAACATGCCTGTGCACTGTTACAGTAAAGCTGTCATACATGTGAAAGTTGTCCGTACATTTTAAGTCTCAAAAAGTAGTTTAAGAACAGTACTTGAGTCTCATATTCATAAATGTAGCACAAAAACTGCATCAACATAGATATCGTATATCACAGCTTTAAGTGGCTGTATGCATGTTACATATATATATGTGTGTGTGTATATGTATATATGTATATATATCTATGCACACACATACATATAACATCGGTGTTCCATATATATATGTAACACCGATGTTATATGTATATGTGTGTGTGTGTGTGTGTGTGTTTGTATATATATATATATATATATATATATATATATATATGTGTGTGTGTGTGTGTGTGTGTGTGTGTGTGTGTGTGTGTGTGTATGTATATGTATATATATATGTATATATGTATATATATATATATATATATATATATATATATTAGGGGTGGGACGACACACTCAGGCCACAGGCCACCAGACAAGACGATCCTTGATACAGCGTTCACAAGACGATAGAACGATAGAATACTCTTACTCTTTTTATTAGATGTAATCAAACTAAATGAGTAGCCCAGTATCACTAGCTTACGACAGAGTATTAGGGCCACATTGAGGAAAAGAAATGCTGAGATTTCAAGAATAAGGTCGTAATATTACGAGAATTATGTTGTAATTTTAGGCTACGAGTTATTTTAGAGGGGAAATATCAGAAGAGCAGCCTGCCACCCTCGCTACAATGAGGAGCGTGGAGCATCTTGTGAAATCATACTTTAGTACAGGTTTCACAAATAATGAAATATGTAATTTTTGGCACATCAGCACCATATTATCATAAGTATCAGCAGTTTCCAGAAGCAGGCTCAGGCTGCTACTGACTGTTCTTTCGCCCACTTTGTTGTTTGCTTGTAATGCATTTTCCTAAAAAGAAAATGTTTTTTTTCTCATAAAATTACAACTATATTCTTGTAATATTATGACTTGATTCTCGAAATCTCAGAGCCCCCCAGTATGGCCCTAATATTCTGTCGTACTATCTAAACTGAAATGTAGCATAGTATTTCCACACGAATGATTTAACTTGTGCAGATGCATCACATATGTCTGGCTCCATCCTTAACTGAGTGAGAATTGGCTAACTACGGATGCGTTCATCTGTGACTGCGTGCAAATTATAAGATCATTGTATCATGTTGAAAATATTTATGGCAGCCCCAGAAAGCCGGTTTATCGAAAACTGTTGGTTAACTCAGAGCAAGTAGTAAACCTCCTAATAGAAGAGCCCTATGACTTTGTTTTTCTAGGAGAATGAAGCCATAGGGCTCTTCTATTAGGAGGTTTACTACTTACTCTGAGTTAACTAACTCTGGGTTTTCACTAAACCTGCTTTCTGGCACCCCCCAGGTGTGGTAGTGGTGTAATTATTATTAATTTGTTGGATATCATTTCACTACTTAAATCATAAAGGCTGCATAACAGAGCCAGACAAAAATATTGCGACTTGTCACAAGATATTTCAACACATTTTTGTATCGTGGTGGTGTATCGTGTCTGTAGAGTATCGTCCCACCCCTAATATATATATATATATATATATATATATGTGTGTGTGTGTGTGTGTGTGTGTGTGTGCGTGTGTGCGTGCATGTGTGTGTATGTATGTATGTATGTATGTATGTTCATATAAAACAACAATGTATAATTCAGCTCTTACCCCTTTCTTTGCCTGTTCTCCCCTGCTCTGTCTTTTAGGTGAAAACTCCTCAGATTTGTTAGAGCAATGCTTAGAAGGCCTAAATATTGGACCAACACAAACTCAGCCAGGTACAGGACAGCACATTTTAACTGTCTTGAATTCATAAAGCTTTGTGTATGAGCAATTGTGATTTGCATGGAATATGCCACTTTTTACAAATATAGTCGCACAACAATACCGTTGAAAGGGCCAATTTTTGTACGTAAACACGACTCAGTATTCATAAGCTTGTGATCCATCTGATCTCTCGCTGTCAGTCTTCTGACTCTCTCTTGTTATTTCTGAAAAGGGATTGGAAGCCCTTTCAGCTCTGACAGTCAGCAGTACTACATGGATGGGGCAAGTGCCTCAGGGGGACAGTCCCCCTTGAATGGAATTGGAGGCCAGTATGGCCAGTGTCCCATAGTAGAAACACTGGGTATTGGGCCCTTTTCTCCGGCTGAGGGGGCAACTGGCACCGGGCAGTTTTCTCCAGCTGAAGGGGCATATGCAGAGGCTTGTTACACCACAGAACAGGCTGTGCCAGTCTGTTCAGTCCAGGATAACCACCCTGAATGGGGTATGGAATTAAAATAAATTGATTTGACACCGTAATTAAATTTTTGGTTACTTCAAACGGATTTTCATTTCATTTCATTTTATTTCATTCTATTTTTTGTGATATCTCACAGGAACACATTTTCGGGTGCTGATTTATTACAAAGGAAAGAAAGTCCTGGAGCAGCTGGTTGAGAATGAGACAGGATTTAGACTGGTGTACAGGTTAAAAAAACTTTCAGCCAAGTTCTGTGACATTGAAAAATATTCAAAATAAGAGTTCTGTGTATTTATGGATGATTTAAGGATATACGTGCGTGTGTGTGTGTGTTCTTTCTCACATGTGTGTTCTTTCCCTTCAAGTAGAGAGTCCTGTTCTACAATGGGTCCCTTTCTCCCACTGGTGGAGCTGCCCAGCACTGACTCTATCCTGGACCAGACCCAGGCTGAGTTAACCAGGAGTATCCTGGATAACTTGGGGGGTGTGGAGGTCAGGGTAGAGGGTCCTTGGGTTTATGCACACCGCTGGGGTGACAGTAGGGTTTATTGGAGCTTATCTAAGCATGACCAGAGTGGAGTACCCAAAGCACTTTCTAAAACCGTACCTGAACCCATCTACTCAGCCAGAGATTACGTGACAGGTGAGGCTCTTGCAGTTCACTTGATTCACTGTAGGCTCGTGGTGAAATAAACACTCCAGGGATAATGCCCAGCATCACATACAGTCAGTTCATCTTGGGAATACTGAGAAGGCCCCTGAAAACTTCATGACTAATTTCTGCATGAAATATTGGTAGAGCACCCTCTATGGTTAATTCATAATACAAGGTAATTCCCATTTCTTCTGTAACTGTAACTGCATGTCTCTTCTGCATAGATTTTCCAAGCATAGGTGAGGAACAGGAAGTTTGTCTGATTCTAATGTTCTCTGAACTGTCGTCTGGCACAGCTGTTAGAGGAGTATTGTACAGACAGGGAAATTTGCTATTATAGACTTTGCATTGCTGTTACATTGTGTTTTATACCTAGATTAGTTTGTGGGTCAAGTTACTTCCTACATGGCCATTGGGAAATTCTTTTAGCTTGACAGAATCACATACTTTAGCTTGGAGTAAGTAAAGGTATACCACAACAATGGTATTTACTGTAGCTGTCCCCGTCTGGGGAAGACACACAAGAGAAACCAAGAGAGAGGGGTTCATCATATATGTTGAACTGAAATTTATTTGGTGTCAGTTTGGATTAACTGAATGAAATGTAATTATTCAGATTAATAAAGTAATGTTGTATGTGGTTGAAATAATATTGAATGTTTCATTTGAACATTTCACAAGGTCTGAGGGAATTTATGAGTATCAGCGGAGGACAGTCACCCCCTTTCTCTGTCTTCTTCTGTCTGGGTGAGAAGTGGCCTGATCCCAAATTTAAACCCTGGGAAAAGAAGCTCATTTTTGTAGAGGTAAGTCTCTCTGTTGGTTAGCTGCACTGTTTCTCTCTCTCTCTCCCTCTCTTTTTCTCTCTCAGTTAAAAATTTGACTTTGAAATATTCACATCTAACAGTTGTACATCTTCAACGATTGGCTTTTACGTTAAAAGATGCGAGAGTCTCTCTCATACTCTCCCCTAAGTATATCTATACGAAGTGGCGATTCTACCTATCTGAATTTATTTTTTACACCTCTGTCTCTGTCTCTGTCTGTTTCCTTTTAACGCAGGTGGTCTTTACTGCGCTGGAGAAGCTTAAGCAGATGGCAGTAGAAGGCGGGGCTTCCTCTTTACAGTCAGTGGAGCTGCAGCTTTCATTGGATCAGATCATGGAGATGTAAGAGAAAGAGATACTGAGACTTTATTACAGAATGGCTGCTCAACAGAAGAAGAACTGCTGTATTCAGCTCAATGATGAACAACCACACAGGGCAGAATAAATGTGGAGAAAAATGTTTACTTCTTTTGTACTTGTAGAGATAGACACAGGTTTGGTTTTAAGATGTGTCTTAAGATTCTGTTTTCTACATTCTAAGATGATGTGAAACAGAACATGTAAAACAAAGTTCATACATTCCAGCTTTTGAATGCCACAATGTTCTCTGTAATGTTATAGAACATCGTACAGTGAATGTTTTAGACTTTATTGTTGCAACAATCCGTGTCTGTTTCAAAAGAGGACCTTTGGACATTATTGAGATTCAGAGACATTAGCAGGACAATGAGACATTGTGAACTTTACATATGTTTGGCCAATAAAGGCCTCTGTTGTCATTTTTATTGCTAGGGAAGGTCCTCTTGTTTGAATTTAGCTTGTCTGTTCCTTGTTCAGTATGCCACAGAGTTATTTATTTCATGTTCTGTCAACAGAGATCAGTTGTTTTGGTTCAGACATCTAGGTGTTTTACAGTGTACAGGTGATCAATGATTTTATTGACTGATGATTTGGGTAAAGGGTGTAATCTCAGTATCTTCTCTTTGACTTTAATATCTCAATCTCAAGTTATGCTGCATCAGGCCCATGTAAGTTAAAATGAAATAGGATAATAATCTCGGTGAAGAGTTTTCCATTTCCGACTTGTTGTTTGTATATTCAGTTTCTCTATTCTTTGGTCTACATCATTGGCCCTTTAGGGCAGTACCCTATGAATATTTGATCCCCCCCCCCCCAAAAAAAAATCACAATCGCACCTAATTTAACATACAGATCTATGCTGTGATCCAGGTAAAGCAGTCCATTGGTTAAATAGGGTATCTCTCCGCAGTTCCTAAAGGTCATACAGCCATTGAAGTCTGTTATTAAAATCTTCCCTTTAAAATGAATAAACTATGTAAATATAATCAAATGGTGGGTTGGATTGTTATTTTTTGAATATAATATCATTCAGTAATAAACTCTATGGGAGACATTTGATGGATAGAACGACACATAAAATAGATCAAACAGATAAAATGTCTTTACAGGTATTTTGTTTGACCAGCTATATAGGAAAGGGGACGAGTATCTATCTGAGAAGAGTACGTTGGGTGACTTGTTTTGGGTGGCTTATGAAAGATGAATAGAAGCACATCAATCACTAATAAAGTCTTGTATGACTTTGTTAAGGATATGCTGTATTTTAGAACTTGTAGACCTCCACTTTTACTCCACATCCTCCAGGTCATCATCTGAAGGTCTGTCTTCCTCCACTGAGTGATCTGTGAGCCCTGACAGAGGGGTTAACTGACCCTCTGCGTTCAGTCCCATCGGCTGAATCACATTATCCCTGGCAACCAGAGAGGGGAGAGGGAGAATAAACGTTACGTGAAGAATAAACTTAAAAACAGAGCTTGTCGTGTTTGCAGTAAATAAGGCCTCTGTACACTTTCAGACCACTTTAATTGGTTGATTAAGGATATGAACACATGTCATAGTACCTCTACAGTGATCCTGAAATGTGCTGCAGTATATTCATATTGGCTAAATATTGTTGTAGCCTTGAGGTAGTCTGTTTTCTTTGGTTTAAAATGATCTTAAGTCATAACCTAGATGTCAAAGTGACCATCATAACCAGGTGTGTTGTTGTTGGAATGTTGTACCACACAGTATATGTTATAGCTAGTTTCTGAGTCAACAAAGAGCATTTCCTCATGCTGTGCTTTCATACTATACGTTGCTACTATAACAACATCACTTCTGTTCATTGGAAACCACAGTTGTGTAATGTGGTAGCTGTTTGAGAAGTAGAACCTCCCTGACAGTGAGTAGATAGAACTCTAGACTGTGACATAGCAGAAGTGACACTGTAGACCTCACTTTGAGAGTT
Organism: Chanos chanos; assembly: GCF_902362185.1. NCBI lineage: Eukaryota > Metazoa > Chordata > Actinopteri > Gonorynchiformes > Chanidae > Chanos > Chanos chanos. The sequence goes on along the minus strand of NC_044499.1, from coordinate 43,112,909 downwards.
TGTTGAATAGACTCATTAGACGACAAGCCTCTTCTTCTTTTTCCTCTTCTGTCATTCCTGCCATTGGGTCAGGATGTTCCTCCTCGACCCTGCCCGTCACAGGGTTCACGTGACTTTTGACCTGCCGATACTCCTCTGTGTCTGAATCTGAGTCACTGGAATACTTTGTTGTTGATGAGGTGTCCTTCGACTTCTGACCTCCAAGCAAGCCCCTGGTGGCTAGCAGCCCGGCAGCATTGCCATAGCCAGTGTATTTCACAAACCTTCCAACTAGACACAGAAGACAAGACAGATACACTAAGATCAGTGAATCTCTCTCTCTCTCTCTCTCTCTCTCTCTCTCTCTCTCTCTCTCTCTCTCTCTCACACACTCTCTGTCCCTAAAAGCCTCATTTTAGACTTTTAAAGATGAATTCTGATGTACAAACTGGTGTTTGTGAAACTTGAGGCATGTCCTACCATTTTCCTTGCAGAGCACAAAGAGCAGGTCAGCAGCGCAGTGCTTGAGTTCTGTGTCAATGTGGGTCATTAATCTGACCAGTCGACTCTTCATTGTGGTCCCCTGCTCTGGCCTAAGGCTGGCATCTTTCAGAGGGGGCAGGATCTGACAAAGTGGAGTAAGTTAGAAGAAGAAGAGAAGAAGGAATACTTTACTGATCACACACACACTAGAGCAGTGAACAGTGAACTGCCACCTCTGCATTTAACCCCTCCTATACACCAGTGAGCACACACACACACACACTAGGAGCAAGGAGCAGTGGGCAGCCGCAGGTGCCTGGGGACCAACTCCAAGTCTTTTTGCCTTGGTCAGTGTCACTGGCTGGAGTATCCTAGCACACATGTCTTTGATGGTGGGAGGAAACCCACGCAAACACAGGGAGAACAGGCAAACTCCACGCAGAAGGGACGTAGGACGGCCGGGATTCGAACCCAGGGCCTTCTTGCTGTGAGGCAACCATGCTAAGCACTGAGCCACTTTGGTGTATGAAAACAGAAATCCCATCCGAATTTAAGAGGAAAAATCAACCAGATTCATGAAAGTAAGCTTCTAAAAACTCTGCCTGTAGACAACGGGAGTGATGTAGTTTAGATATTGAAGCTCTGAATCCATATCTGAATCCATATCTGTTATAACAGAGGTTTCATTATGAACACAGACAGGAACCTCTGCTTTGTGTGTTGTCATGGCTTCTGTATGAAGGTCTTACCTGTTCTCGGAGGTAGTGGCGTGTCTCTCTGTGAGCCCTGCAGCACTCCGTCAGCAGGTTTAGGATGGGGGTGAGTCTTTCCTTCACCTTACTGCCCTTCAAAATCAAAACACAACCGTCACAGTTTCTATTACCTCATTACTCTTTCTACCTTTGCTTTCTCGCTTGTTCTCACCTGTTCCAGTCTTCTCTCCATGTACATTAACAGGGAGTGAACACAATCCATGTTGACGCCATCATACTGATGAGAGTCTGGAGTCAGAGGCACAGACACCAGGACGTCAAGACAACTCACAGGCAGAGCAGAAAGCAGGTTCACCGTGTGTCTGAGAGGAAAAATGAAAGAAAGAAAGAAAGAAAGAAAGAAAGAAAGAAAGAAAGAAAGAAAGAAAGAAAAAAGACAGGAGTAATATATGTTATTGTTTAACATCAGATATGTCACTAACGTAGCCTCTGAAATCCAGGAGTTTATTCATATAATCAGTATATATGTCTAACTTACCCTTTCAGTTCATCAGTGTCATCCTCATTCTCACTGGCAATAATCAGGCAGTGACGTAAAACTGCCGCTAGGTGGCGAAAGAGAGTAGCATCTTCCTGAGGGACAGATGACGGAGCATGAAAATATACTCACTCACTATCTATGCCGCTTATCCTAATTGGGGTCGCGGGGGGTGCTGGAGCCTATCCTAGCATTCATTGGGCAGAAGGCGGGGAAACACCCTGGACATGTTGCCAGTCCATCGCAGGGCAGAAACACAGACAAACACATTCATGCACTCAGTCACACCTATGGGCAATTTAGTATCTCCAGTTGGCCTGACTTGCATGTCTTTGGACTGTGGGAGGAAAGATGCAAACTCCACACAGAAAGGCCCCTGGCCGGCTGGCCGGTAATCGAACCTGAGACCTTCTTGCTGTGAGGCGACAGCGCTACCCACTGCGCCTCCATACGCTCCATGAAAATATACTGTTATTTTATTACTACAGAAGGACAAAAAAAGGAACTTTTATACAGGAACTTAAAAGTTAATACTAAATGCTATTAAAGTAAATCAGGCTTCAGAATGTTACCATGTTTGTGTTTTTTGTTCTCACCTCCTCAGGTTCTTGTGTGTGTGTGCTATATGTAACGTTAAAGAGAATCTTCAGTATCTCCTGTGCTCGCTGTGAGTTCTCTACAGAGACAGGGGGAGCACTGGGATCCAGCACTACTTCATAAGGTTGTTTCCACTGCACTGACAGACACTGCTCCAATACTGACGTCAGCAAAGACACTCCTCCCTCCTACGAAGACCAAGGATGGATGAATAAAATAAAATGGATAAAATTGAGGGTTAGCAAACAGGAGGGATCATGTGCAAGAATATGTGAAAATGGCAGAAAGACACAGAGGTCTAAGGGACATTTGGTAACTTTAGGTCCAGGATTGTGGTACCTGTTTTAACTGTATTCTCAGCTCAGGTCTCAATGCTGTTATCAAGAACATAAAGCGCAGTTCATAAAACTGACCACAAGAGGGCAACCCTGACTGTGTCTCCTTGGCCAGTTTCTCAGTGAGACCACAGAGGAGGCTGAGAGTAGGAGACAGATTGAGACAGGGGTGATGAGAGGGGGTAAAGAGAGAGAGAGAGAAAGAGAGAGAAAGAGATGTCACAAAAATCCTTTTCTTGAAAGTTTCTGTGCCTGTTTTTTTTCCAGTTAGTGTACAGTATCACTGTTTCATTGCTTATTTATCAGTCTAAGTGCTGCTAGTATTTGTTAACTGAATCAGTCCGAGATTACCTGAGCTCACTGGCTCTCTCCTGCGCCCAAGTACTGTTGTAGATAATGTTACAAAGGACTTTCATGGCCTCTTTCCTCTGTACCTCTTCATCATCTTCCTTTCCCTCTTCCTCCTTTTCCTGATCTCCTCCAGTGCTCCCTCTGCTGTCTCTCTTTCCTCTTGTCAGGGCTTTGTGAACACTGCTCTTCCTGGGTGGACCCAAACTGGCACTGGCATCGCTCTGATAGGGTCTGAGCTCATTGGTGTCGTGACTGGCATCGTAAGCATCACTCTGGATCTCTCCAGAATCACACACTGCAGTCTCATAGTCCGTACAGTTATCGTCTCCCTCGTCTTTACCATCGTTTTCATCATCGTCTGGCAGGCTTAATTTGGTGTTGGCAATGGCTTTGATGATGTCATCATAGGGGTCAAGATGGTCACCGAGGTCATCTTCAGGCAGAGGCATGTGGCTGATGCCACCTATTCTGGCTAGAGTGAGAAGAGCTGTGTCTGTTATCAGAGGACCGAGAACCTTTTTGTCCCTGGAGAGGATCCGTAGGGTACACAAACAGGCCATCAGAAGCTGACCCTTTGGCTCAGACCGAAGAAATCGTATCAAAACGATGGCCAAGTTCTGAGAAAGAGAAAGAGAAAGAAAAACAGAGTGAGAGAGCCATCTAGTGGACCATAAGAGAGAGAGACAGAGAGAGAGAGAGAGAGAGGGAGTGTGTGTGTATGTGTGTCCATGCGTGTGTGTGTGTAGGTGTGTTTAGGCGGACGGAAGCAGATGTTACCTGTCTGAAAATGATATCTGGATCTCCAGACTCATCATCAAAATCTGACTCAGAATCAGACACATACTCTCGTACTTTATTCTTCCTGAACTGTTACAACACAAAAATCAGTCAATCAGAACCCCTCACTGCTTCTAAATTTAAAATAAATCAATGCATAACGCTATAGACTTATGATGTTATTAGTATATATGAATGTCTTCTAAAGTACCAGAATAAAGGTATTAAAACATCTGTTTTCAGCACATCTGATTAACAAATGGATTTATTATGGATGCCAAAAGACCAGATAAGCACTGAATATTATTTTAATAATTTGGCGTGGGGGGGAGGGCATCATATCCACTCTGTATTATGATATTACAATATTACTTTTTAGTTTAAAGACTAGTAAGGTAAAAATGTAGCAGGCAAAAGATAAGAACAGTGAAAGATTACCTCTTCAAGCTCTTGTTTCTGTTTGGATCCAGTAAGCAGTCAGAGTACAGACACTAGATCAACACATGAGATTATTTCTACTCTGCAGTTATTACTATGAGACAGCCAGGCTGCCACTGTGGTCATGTTCATGTATTATATACATAAATGACATATAAAGACATCACCGAGACTGTGAGGTCTTTATGGTATGACTTTGAACAATTATTAACACAACCTTGAACAATGAAAAGTAGAAAAACCCAGTACATATACAAAGCAATTTACAAGTAAAAAGGAGGTAACACTAGTCAAACGTAATCTAAGTTTTGTAAGGGCTTTTGAGAAGGGCTAATGAAGAAAGCCCGTAATGAGGAATACCTCTTAATGGGATTAAGCACTTCATACAAAGTACAATATGTAAGAGTTGAAACAGTACATGCTGTTTGCGTAAACCTGAGTGACTGAATGTATTGTGTGAAGGCTGGTTTTTGTGTGCCTGTGTATGTCTGTGTTACAGTTAGACTAACAGTAGCTCTTGTGAGAGACAGGGTTGCTGAGGAGGGGGCAGTGAGGTATTAGTATAGGAGACAGGGCTGCTAAGGAGGGGGGTAGTGAGGTATTAGTGTAGGGAGATTATGTACTAAACATTAATAAGCTACACTATTTATAAGCTAGGGAGCAGCAGACAGCATCTACTCAGTGTGTTTATGTTTGTGTCTATATTTATGTTTGTGTTTATGCTTATATTTATGTTTATGTTCTTTTACCTTTTTCCTCTCCCATTTCTCAACATCAAAGAAAAAGTTTTCGGCATACTTTGCATGACAGACAGAGCGATAGAGAGAGAGAGCGAGAGAGAGAGACAGAGAGAGAAAAAAGGAAAGATATAAATAGAGGTCATTTGGTCAGTTGGTTGACAGTGAGCAGGAACTCAGTATTACAGTAGGGTAACAGTTATGGTAGCATACCCAGTAGTGTTCTGAATAACATGCTTTTTTCCCATTCACCTTAATAATGCCATATTAATATAAAATAATTATGAATACTTCATTATGGGATGATATCGCTATTACGAAGAATTGTTCGGTGTATCATCAAAACCTTTCCCCTAATTTTTTGTACCCGCTGTATTAGTGCTGTGAGTTTAGCTATCCTATCAGTTGTACTTAGAAAAATTGCTGGGACCCATCTGTTGAATTAACTAAAGATATTCCTCCTACCTGTCGGTTAAATTGCTGCAGCTGGGTTAACACCCCATCTTGATCACCCTGTTTGATGCTCTGGATAATCCTCTCCACATCCATTACTAAAACACATACACACACACACACAAACACACACACACACACACACACACACACACACACGCAAAGACTTTACAGAAAGCAGTCCCACAGACAGGGCAGCACACTGAAAATTCAGAATAAATACATAGAAACAAAACATGTACATGTGCCAAGCTCACAAACACACACACACTGTGAGAATGACACAGCAATTCAACAATTCCTAGCGTACAAAACAGAGCATGTTACACAAGTAGTAATCTCTCTCAAAACAGATTACAGTTGTTGAGTGATACAGTTAAAGGAGTATATCTCATTTCAGAAGTTTAATCCCGACGAACTCTTGTTTGTTTGTTTTTTTTTGTTGTTGTTTTTTGTCTTCCTCTTACCATTAGAGGAGTCCCCAACCGTAGGTACTGAAGTAAATGCGATCTTCTGTAATTTATTTCTCTTTCAGTCCAAACTGCAGAAAACTTGAAAACTTCTTTGTCTTTCAGTGGAACCGGTGGATGATATAGATACTAATGCTTCTTGTTAAGATTCTCTATCTCTGCCCGCACCTTCCCCTTTTCAGTTTCTCTCTTCCTCTCACTGTCTCAAATTCTCTCTCATTTCATTTGTTCTCAGTCTGTGTCTCACTGCCAGTCACTGTGTGCCTCTCTGTATGTAATCCCATGCTGCATTAGTTATGCTCTAATCCATTAATGGCTTTCCACTTCATCTCTTTTCACTGACCCTCTGACCTTTCATAAACCCATCATCTATTTGGCTGTTTGTGTAATACCACTCAACAGTGACGAGGAGAATTCAGGTCCAAAACAACTGAAATTATATTTATTTTATATTTAAACGTTATTTTTTGCAAATACAAACACACACACATACACACACACACACACACACACACATCAACATGGTACAGAGGTGAGCAATGAAAGGACTAAGTTAAATAATGAAATACTGACAAAACGTACAACGTTATTCAGTATTGTTCAATAAATCTGAATCACTTGGCTTCACAAACACTGTTATTATGCCGGGATACAGAAGATGTTACACAAGCTACAAAGCATACAACAGTGTCACATGTTTACACCTCATGTACTTGTGTTTGTTTATGTCTAACCTCACATGTACCTGTTCACCCCCCCCCCACAATAATAAGAAAGGCCAGTTGGGTAAGTGTTTGTATGTTTAAGAGTAGTGAGGAAAGGGTGAGAGTGTGTGAATCTGTCATGTAACAAAAGCAACGTGTTTCCTGACAGGATACATTCTTTTACCCAGAAGGCAAAACAAGAAAACTATATCGCTGACTATACACCCAAAATACTTGCAACAGTTGGTCATCCACAACAGGATGCATGTGCCAGAGATAGGGAAGAGGTTAAGGCGATACGTTAAGCAATGCCCATGAGAAAAAACCTGTTCGCTACTGCTCATGATTCACGCAAACACTTCCACCCTGACACACAGTGACATCAGTTCGAGTGCGCAAAGAGCAGTGAGTCTTTTGGGAAAACACTACACCTGAAGACAGGTCATAAACAAGATCAATGCTGAAATTCCGCTCCGACGGTAAACTCGCTATCGGATCCTATTGTTTGGCTTTTCCGATACCCGGAACTGATTTTGTCTTGGGTAAATCCCTCCGGACCAACGATATGCAATATGCACTCCCCTGTTCCGAATTACCATGTATGATCAGAAAGTTCATAAAGGGCCAAAAAAAAATCCCCCAAAAAGAATTTAAACGAATGAAAATTAGATCAACATACAAAGACCAAACAAATCAGTACAAAAATGACTCTGTGTGTGTGTGTGTGTTGATTTATTTGGTTATTTTTCTTACTCATTCTTTTTTGTAATACGTTTTTGTAAAATGTTCATTTAGTGTCATTAATATTGCCTTAATTACTTGTTGTTTATTGATGCACATTTGGCAAATGATTAAAATCGCAAGAAAACATTTGGAAAAATCAAGCACAGGCAAGAAAAGTACCAGTAATGAGGAATATGACAAAGTAAATGTATAGCATAGATTCGCTCATGATGACATTTTGTGCCAGTTTAAGAAAGAGGGAAAAAAATTCTTTCCGTCCCCTGTTCCATGTCAGTGTCAACTGACTGACGAAATATATATCTGACCTGAAAACCTTTGTGTAAACTGAATCTGGTGAATTATGGCGTCCCAGTCAACCTTGTGACCTCACATACAGTTCTTTACCTTATAAAGCACATGAACTGCTAGTCTCACACTGCATATGTCTGTTTTTACAGACCTGTTTTCTTGTCAGAAAGAAGAAGTATGTATATGTTTGTGAGCGATGATGTGGGTCTTTAAACGCTTGTTTGTATGTGCGTCTGTGTGTGCGTGTGTGCGTGTGTGTGTGTGTAAGCATCTAGCCATGACTCAGTATCTTATTTTGACTGGGAAAACAACTCCAGATGTCCTTTGCAGGAAAACTACACAATGGAGGCAAGGAGGGAAACAGTGAGAGAGCAAGGGAGAAAATAAGAAAGACAGGAGAGGGGGAGAGAAATTAAAAGGGTCAAAGAGAAACAGAGGCAGAGATGAAATGATGAGAACTGAGAACATGATGCATTCCAGGAAAGGCTTGGTTGTCCTTGTTCTAAACACAGTCGCTGGTATTGACATGAAATGTCATGCTACCAGAACAGGTTATTCCATATTTCAGGAGCGTTTAAGGAATCCTGAAGGGAATTCCGTGCCGACTGTGGTGGCAGCGGTGAGGTTGGTCCTGTGAAGGACATTTCAGAAATAAACAGAAAGACGTAAAACTTGGCTCAGGGGAAAAAAACGGCAGGAAAAATGAAGCGATAAAGGAAAACAGGAGGCTATTTTAGGAGCTAGCTTTCCGGCAGGTGAGGGAAATGAAACAATCTTTTAAGAAACAATTGCCTCGCTGAAAACTTGGGATAAAGGAGGAGGGGTTGAAGAAAAAAGGAGGAGGGAAGAATACCCAAGAAAAGCAGTTTTGATCAAATTAAAACTAAAAGTACAACACTAAACATTCAAGATGATGGTGGAGTCACATGAGTATAATCTGATGAAAAATTCACAAACATCAGGTTACTAACATCAGTGCAAACAAAATGCAGTTCATGATATCATTTGACTCTCAGCCAAATAATACAGAGTGAAAAAAATCTAAGGCATTCCTCTGTTTCACCCCACCTTCTTCTCTCCATCCTATAAAAACTGTGTGAGATGGGAAGAGAACTTAGAACTGACAAAGTGCTCTCAGAGCAACCAAGGACTAATTTCAAATATCTTACTACAAAAGTGAGAATTGATGAGGATTCATCGAAAAAAGCCCAACAAGAATTCATTCGGTGGAGGTGAGTTTTTGAGGAGTATGTCAAGCTGTAAAGTATATCAATTTGTCTCCTTTTTTTTTCTTTTTAAAAAAAAAACACAAACATTTTTGTTGTCTATATTTGTTATGTTCATGAGCTTCTCTTGTTATCCCTTTCGTTGGATGGTTTTCTGTGATATTGTTTGGGGATTTGATATGAACTGATGCTTGTGTTATAATGATGAGTTTCTGAACTACAACACTTTGACCACACAGTAAAAAATCATTTATTAAAAATTTAAAAAATTCATCAATTCAAGAATTCATTATTTTTAGACATTTTGTGGGTAACTGCATGTAGAGAAGCTACACAAGAGGACTTCCAACTTCTTACAACACTTTTAAAATGCATTTTCCAACTCTCACCCACAGGCCATACCATTATGGAAATGACTGTAATGTTATTGCTGTCCATGCCTTTGACTGCAGCCGCATCACTCAGACACCCACAGAGGTGAGTCACAAAACAAAACTCAATCATGGACAAGTTCACTGACTGCAGATTCCATTCGGAGCAGCGGAACATACGACACTGATATAAATTTTGGTTCTAACATCTTGTTTATCTTCAGGGAACAGACAGATATGATCTCACTAGAGAGCAGCATACGAAAGTTGAAGATTCTCATGTCAGAGGACACAGAGAGAGTGAGGGAATCTATGGACACAGATTCACGAACAATGGGAACACCGGATCCAGAGGCTGTCAAGTCATTTTTACTGCAAGCTATAGTACGACAATCAAATGGGTATGTAAACCCCTATGACGGTACAATTTCTTATACGATTTATTTCTATACGTAATGCAGTAGCCATATGTCTATTTATTCACATTATTAATCGGAACATTCTGTTCTCATTCTTTCCCCCTCAGACTGCATTCTAAACTCCGATCAAGACGCGCTCCGCAAGGAGGTTGCCAGCTTGGCACGTGTCAAGTGCACAATCTGGCCAACACGCTCTACAGGATGAGCCAGACGAACGGAAAAGATGAGTCCAAAAATGCAGGACACGATCCGAACGGATACGGTCGCTAAAGTCATGGAGCGGTAAAACGACCTGGATGAGAGGCGTCAACTCTGCTGAAGCATTTTCTTATTGGACAGTTTTGTTCTGACTGGTACTCCTCCAATACAAAGCACTACAAGGGCAATATTTTTATAGTGTGCTTTTGAATGTTCACAAGGCAACATGTCTTTGGTATGGTCAAGCTGCTTCTGTTAATTTCTAAATATATATATATATATATATAAAAGATAATGGATTGTGAATTGAATATATATAAAAGATAAAAAGATAATGGGTTGTGAATTGACACAAATCCTTAATTAAATCGCCAGTATAAACCCAATCAGAAAAGTTTTGCGGCCTTTCATTTCTTTTTTCTCATTACACGTGTCGAAACGCTTTACACAACTAAGGTCGGGCTAGGGTTCGCCTTGTTTAGAATGGCAGTGCGACAAGCTCTGCCCACGCCTCAGACGTTGTTGTTTAAATCTTATCTTCTTCCTATGTTGATTTCCATGAGAGGAGGCATGTGCTGATTTAGGCTACTTAAGCCACGCCCTCACCTATGGTTTCACCTTTCAATTTCACAATTTCGCAAATAAACTGGGTGAGCATGAGCTGTGTTAGTTAATCCTCGTCTGACGCTTTGGAGACTCATAACGATGGTTGTTTAAGTACTAGTCTTGCACTTGCATCAACGAAAACAGATTACGTGAGACTTAACATCTTCGTTTTAAACCACAAAAATGATCGACGCGGAGAAAGAAGGAGGAGGAGGAAGAGGAGCACTGTCAAAAACAGAGAAGGACCAGGTGAGCTGCTAGTGACGTTTTATAGGAAGCTAAAAGACTCGTTCAGGTTACATATCGTTGTATTAACTAAACGAGATGAACACTAATAGGTAGCCCAGGGCCCATGTTGAGGGCCAAAAAAATGTAAAAATCTACAGGCGGATGCCGCCAAATGTAAAGAAATTACAGAGATGTTTGCTGCACTAGCTTCAGCATCTACAGTACCCGACACTGTGCAGCAACAGATGGAACGTGAAGGAGGAGAGGTGGCTGTCCATGGTCACTGCCAGGCAGAGGAGCAGGCGTGTGACAGGGAAGCCGAGGAAGGACAGAGTGAGCATGACAGGGCCGATGATACAGAGTGAGTAGGAGGAGAGTGTAGTTGAAGCGGTAAGCATGCAGTAGCTTCATGATTAACAGGGACTCGGAGAGAGATAGTGCGTGTGCCATGCCATGATGAGGATGATGATGATTAATTCAATTAATGTCGATGATAATAAGATAACATAATCGTATACGACAACACGTTGTATATAATATACAACACCTGGGGGGTATTCCAGAAAGCGAGTTTAGTGAAAACTCAGAGTTAGTTGGCTCAGAGTGAGTAGTAAACTTCCTAATAGAAGAGCCCTATAGGTTCATTCTCCGAGCAAAACTTGTACCCGCCTATTTCATCAACGTCAGACGGTCCACAATGTTCTACAGCGTTGTTGGCACGGCAGCATGAGCGAATTTTTACGCTCTCATTGTGAACGTACAGTAAGAAAGAACGTCTTCTTATTTACTGCACGTTTCAGATAGGACAGACAGTCGTGTAGACAACAAGGTTTTACACGAGCCACTGTAGGCTACAGCAAAGTGAGCTGTGTTGCACTATTTCGTTTTTTTGGGAAGTTTGCCCAAACGTTAGCATAATACATTGATTAGGCATAGCCCATTGTATCTTAGCCTGTAGCGTCTGGGTCTTGGCTAAGATGAACGGCCAACTTTACAAAGTGGTAGCCTACATATGTAGGTCTATAAGCTACTCCCTTTAAGCCTAGTGTCTGGCTGCACTGTGTAGAAAAAGAATGGAGTCCACAATTGCAGGATTTAACCTGTTTTGACGCGCCACGACATGAATGCCGATTCAGGTTTGATGTACTTCTTTTGTGGCCATCATATTTATACAGTGCTTCACAGCTCAAGCACATAACAGTCTGTAGTGGTGTCATTGGACAGGACAGCCTGCCCAAATCTCTCCCATACCTTACTTTTTTGGCTTACTTTGCGTGCAGTCTTAGCATCGCCCGTAGCCTCTTCTTCCTGACCACTTAAAAAAAAAAGTTTTGGGGGTGTACAATCTAAACAAAAGCTACGCATACCACTTAGGGAAAAACTTGTAGGTGAAGCTTGTTATCAACACTCTAAAACACGTGCACTGACCAATACCACAATCGCAAATTGTTGATAAAGCTGCTGATAAGCTATTTTATGGCCTGGCCTAATGCATTGTAAATAATAGTCTAGGGGTAGGAAGATGTCTGATAGATGCAGGTTACTTTATAGTTCGGTAATGCAGATTATTGACCGCCAGGGCATAAGAGGACCGTCACCCTCCGGTGCGTGCGTGCGTGCGTGTATGTTTGAGAGAGAGAGAGAGAGAGAGAGAGAGAGAGAGGGAGAGGGGTGGACTAGAAATCACAGCCTGGCCTATTGCACGCATTTGGAGAGCCTGTAACGCAAAGCCTGTTAAACGCAATGTTTCTGTAAGCTATTTATAACTTATTCGGAACTCTGCTTTGTCGCGGGTTATGGGTCGACCCGCGCACCACCAGTAGGTATGCTTATTTAAGGGGACCGCAAGGATGGTGTACTGGTGGGTAGTTACCAACCTATTGTGGTGGGCCGTATGGGCCAAAAATGCCAGGGCCAATTTTTTGTGCCAGTCCAGCCCTGGTGGCACATAGGCGCATGGAGGATGGTAGGCAAAGGGATTTGCAACTTGACACAGAAAAAATTTGCAAATGTGTTTTCTCCCCCAGTTTTGGACAACTCAATGCATTACAGTAAATGAGATGTACTGTTTCTTTGTGTTGGATGTATATATACACTTGGCCTTATTAGACCTCAACTAATCCACAACCAGTTCATTCCTAAAGGATTCACAGTATAGAGTAAAGAACTTATGTTGTCTTCATGAAAGGAGTTTGGAACAGTTTGGAATAGCCTGAATCACTGAATCCTTAAGTGGTGAAAGTTTTACAAGTATTGTGTGTAATTCACTGTAATGTATACTACCTGTATGCAACCTGTATTACACTAATGTACACAACCTGTGTTGTATAAAGCAAATAAATTTGTCATTTTAAAATAAAAATCACCATGAAGGAGGAATTTATGATGCACAAGATACTTCTGTCTGAAACTGATTTTCAGGAAAATGTTTGCAAAGATGGAATTATCTGACGTTTTGTTTTGATTTACCTGTCCTTCATCTTGGATTTTTTTTTCCATCTGTCTGTGGTGCCCTGTGGTATGTATGGTGTTACTGTACCCTTTACTCTGTTGATGATACATCACCTGTGTGTGGTATTTTTGTGTGAAAAGTAAGAGTTACAGAAATACATTCAATAGAATGAACGATTGATCTTGGATCTTGGCATTTTAATTCTTTATTTTTGTTTATGCTGAGTACATTGCTTGCATGTTACTGTATACGCACGGACAAAAATCCAGAATGGAATCTTAGGTAAAGTTTAAGTTTGCATTATTTGAAGAGGTTGGAAGCATTCATGTTTATCTCAGTTAATCCCATTCAGACATGCAGACATAATTAGCACTTAGAGAATGGAAAAAGACTCAACTGAGAAATACGTTTTTAATGGCCTAAGAGTGTGGCCTGGTTTGAACACTGAGTGTCCTGAAGTCATACGAATAGAAAACCAGAGGAGTAGACTCCAACAGAGATAGGCCTACTCTCCTTTTGACCCCCTCAGACAATAAAAGAAACAAGTTAAGCAGGCTTGGGTGTGGTGTTTGTTTTAACAAAAAGTCACTGAAGGAGGTAATATTATAAAGCCAGCCAGACACACTCATTGGTCTGGTTGGGGACACACGTAGTAATTGCAGTTTTTAAACAGGAATCTCTGTGAACACAGAAAAGCATGAGGCATTCCCTTGTCATGACTACAGTGTTAACTCTGTTGTTTGAACCAAAGCTGTACCTTATACTTTTTGCTCCTATAGCCGTTATTGATTGCTTTGACGTCTTACCCTCTAATGTAACAGCATGTGTGTGGGGGAGTACTCTTATCCTTGCTGTTGCATCATCCAGGCTGATGTTAGTGCTGATATTTAGAGTTTCATGTTATTCTGTGTTTATGTTTGAGGGACCAGAGCTATCTAAATCTAGCTGTGAGTTCATGCGTTCATTCCAGTGCCAAAAGCCAAGTTGTATGTGAGGGCTGAATTTCCTCAGGTGATTGTAAATTACAAGAGGCTTAAGATGTTAGGGGCTTCGTCAGTAAACAGGATATTGTTACTTGATTGTGTCCAGGAGGCATAGAGGCACAAGTTATCGGAAGCTGAGCGCACCCTTTACGGTTTATTTTGTTTAATCTGAGATAAGACGCCATTCTTGCGATATCTGAGGAGCAAGTCAGAACAGATTCTATTCCTTTAACAGCTACAGGAGAAACGAACAGTAAATTGAAGGAAGACATGGAGAAAATGTCAGATAAATTATTTGGATCTTAAGATGGTATTTAAAGTGAACTTATACTTGTAATAGTCTGTCTACACGTCTCTGCCTCAAGGTGACACTGAAAAATCACTAGAAAGCTTTACTTGTAATTCTATGTTGGTATTTCCTTTTAAAAATGTTGAACCTGCAGATTATTCATGGCACCGTTTTAGAGCACAGTATGGGAATTACCACAGCAGCAAGAAACCTATA